>NW_005187406.1:875193-927017 GCF_000239375.1 Pundamilia nyererei
TTGGGATGAAGAAAAACTCAGTGAATTTGGTTTGTCTACTCAATTATGGCAGGAACACATGCACATGGTTCTTATTTTAGAGAAAAGAAATGTCTCAGAATATTTCCCCTTTACTGAATAAGCTTCCACTATTATGGTTTTGCACAAATTGCTCTGACGGTTGCTGTGCAACAGCCAGTGAAATAAGGCTTGTTACATGCTACATTATAGTGGGACTGTACACTTAACTGCAGTTGTGTCGCATAGCCTGAGTGGTGTAAACATCCTCATTCTAGGTAATCTAAACAGTGGCGTTATGAATGTGTGGGAACCAAGAACATAATGATCATGATGCACACTGACCACAATATTCAACTGAAGTTGCTCACCATTTATTTGTTACTTGCTTCCTTTTTCTGCTGATCTCTCAGTCCTTTTCTCCAGAGTCCTGCCATCCCCCCACCCTCCAGCTTCATTCCCTTATCCCCTCTTTCATTTGCCCTGTCTTTATAACTCCCCCTCCTGACTGAGCTAAAGGAGGAAACTGAGAGCAAAGTATGTGGAGTCCCTCCCAGACACTCCACTGCTGGTTAGTGAGGAGCCACTGCCAAGCAGGCAGGCACACTGCACCAGTGTGTCATAGTCTGTATCTCATCTTGCTCTGTTACCGAAACTTCTGATCAGCCAGCCATCCAAATCCTCTCAGGCTGGTGAACAGAAGCGGAAACAAGGGAAGGGAGAAAATTACAGAGGAAGGGGGTGTATGGGGTACTTTGTTCAGTGGTGTAAAGTAGTAAGAGGGAAGGCTGCAGGGAAATGTGGGCTGGGTTACACTGGCACTTAAAAAGAAGCTTGCGTTGACTCCTGTGCATTTCACCAGCAGCCAGGCTGGGAGGCAAAGAAGGGACGAGTGAAGGAGTGGATGAGACAACAGCTTCAGGGGGAAGGTGTACTCTCACTTCATTGAAGCAAGTGTATTTTTAGCCCTTCCACTCAACTACTTCACTTCACAGCTTCCACTGTGTCTTGGTGGGGGCTAGCCATGGGTACTGGTTTGGACAGGTTTCTGTGGTCAGTACTGCTGCTGCTGCCAGTCTTTGGGCAATCTGAGGCTCTGCCAGAAAGCTGGCTGCCTGGGGAATATTCAGACACCATCAGTGATGCACAAAGGTTCCTCAGTGACTACAACAGCACCGCCGAGGAGGTGTTTTTCCACAGTGTCTCTGCCAGCTGGAACTACAACACCAACATAACAGACCACAACTCAAAGCTTCAGGTAAGACATCTGCAGTCTCGAGCTCACAAGACAACTCGGTGGCCAACTCTTGCTCTCATGCTGATGTTTCATTGTCCACTGTACATCACTTTTGTCAGTACTAGCATCTTGTCACCAGAAATGCAGAGTTTTCTGGGGAACTCAGCTCTGCTTGACTTGGAGATTACTACTATTCATCTCTCTCCAGCATTGCATGCTCAGTTTCCTCCCAACGCAGCCAACTCTGCTTGCGCTTTACTGGAAAATAAATGAGATCTGAATGCCTGTGGTGTGAATGTCTTTAAACTATAATTCTAATGGGTCTTGCCTGCTTTTATGTTGGCCTTTTTTCTCGAGTAACTGTTTGCTTTATGATTCTTCTGCTTGAAGTATTTTGTCCTTATGGTAGCACTCTCTACTAAATGTAGTTTTGCACACACCAGTAGTCTTTATAGCCCGTTGTGGCAATATTTGCAGCCAGTAAAATGCCTTTTTAAAGCAATTTCAAAATGTGTTTCTTAGAAGGGAGCTGCGACACGTTAATATCAGATTGCAATTGTTCTAAAACTGCATGTTACCACAGGTTTGAGAAACAGTTGCATTAAAAGCTTAGGGACACGATAAAGCCAGTAAGGCAGCAGAAAAGTACAGTGAGACTGGAGTCAGAAACCAACAAAGCTGCTGCGGTGTGGAAAAATCACACCCATGAAATAGTCAAACATCCAAGTCCTGTTGGACAGCTGTTGAAACAGGAATTTGGTAAACTATCTAGGCTTTGAACACTACTTCCCTGACAAACACACACACAACAGGTGTCCCACACTGAACTCCTTGAACAGGGTCAATCTACAGAATGTGTTTTGTTCCGCAGCCTGCTTTTGTGATGGAAGGTGAAAGACAAGCAGCCTCGCACATGCTGCGCGTGAGCATATTTTCCTCCTCTGAGTTTTTTTTAAAAGAAGGATCAAAGTGAATCTGAGCATAGAACTCCGTCTAATCTGGCAACCAGTCAGCTTGACAGAGACATTTTGCAATATGGGCTGCTCAGCGAATCTTGTGCAGTTAAATATTTTGAAAAGTCATATTTGCACAATGATCGTTCACAAAATGCAAATATGTGCATAAACACACTTTACTTGTAGCTTCAATGGATGCAAAGGTGATTGTCATTGCAAGTTAAACTTTTGTATGTGGAGAGGATCAAATAGAAAAAAAAGTTAGATATCAGCAGATGTCAAAATCAGAGGCTTTGGCATCCATTTCATTACAAACATACAGAGTTTCTTTTTTCAATGCTACTTGTATGTGTTCATATTATAGAAAATATTGCATAACTTAGTGCACATTTTTCTTCAACATTAGTGTTTTTTGAGATGCAGATGTTTTAAAAATATCTGTAAATGTAAAGACTGTATTTCTGTAATCAGTTTAAATGCTAATAATAGGTGAGACAGCTCATTCCAAAAGGTAAAATTAAATTAATTTGTAAACTAATTTATTACTAATAGAAAATATATAAATGTAGCAGAAATTGAGTGCAAGCTTACAGAGAGAAAATGATGGAGAAAAATAGAGATTGAGAGGTAGAACACAAAGGTCAGAGTTAATGCTTCTCAGCCGCACCGTTTCTTTGTTTTTTTTCCTTCTCCTGCAGCCTGTTATTTTAGGGAAGGCTGCTAAAGAAGCAGATAAGAAAGGCTTACAGTGGAAACATTACTTGTGAGAAGCTACTGTTCTGTCAGCATGTGTGTGGCGCAAATAATGGTTGCATCAATATGCGTGTGCAATTATTTTGTAATCTTTTTCATACTTATAGAAGTCTGATTTTCTCTACACCTACTACAAATAATAAAAAGCTGCAACACCATTAAAGGAATTCTTTACAAAAAAAATCAGAGGTGCATAGAGGAGCAAATGAGTGTTGAATGGCACAGCGGCCTTGAGTGCATCCATTCTTCTGAGACTTATTGTTCATGACCTATGTCTTCATGACTGCTATAAAAAGAAGCTCTTGACACTTACTGGAGCAGCAGATAAGCATGTGGACTTGAGTAGCTATAGTATTTTTTTCTTTTTAGAGATGTTATCCTTGAACAAGGGTTATTTCACTTAGCACTTGCTCAGTAGATAGGTAGAGCTCTTTATTGCCACCACGGGGAAGATGTATTGTTACAGCTATCAATAAACCAGCAACTTGAAGACATATTCTAGTTACACAGTTACGGGACAAAGACAGAAGGCTGGTAAAACAAATGGTTAAAGAACTGGAAAAATGATGACATTAGATGAAAAGGTAGAAATGATAAAGATTAGCTTAAATCCTTGCATCAAACTCCATGTTCAGCCATCCAGCAAATTTCAAGAAATCTGCATGATTCTTTAAGGGAGACTAAATGTAGGCTATTGCTCTTATTTTTACATTTGATTATTTATTTCTAATAGATTGTAAACATAAATATTTATTTATTTTATGTGGGGGTCACTTTTTAATTCAGGCTCAGTAGTTTGACTGCGTATTTCAGTATGCCACTGTAGTTGTGCTGCTTGGGCAATACATTTTTTTTCCAAGGACCCACACGAGAAACTGGGACTGTTGTGGAGGGCCACACCGATAAGCCGGACTCAGTCCTACTGAGTTGGTGCAGCCCTCCACAACAGTCCCAGTTTCTCGCGTGGGTCCACGGAAAAATGAATTGCAGACTCATGATGCAAGATGAAGAAAGACACCCGCGTTGCATAAGATATGTTTTACACGGATGCTGGCAGTTACATTGCTTTGAAAGTGCACTCTGGTCTATAATAGCAGCTTGTAAAACTGATCCGTCCTTTCATTTTCTGGAGGATAACAGTCTTCACAAAAAACTGGCATGTGTTATAACAAGCTGATAATAAGAGTCCAACCCCGTATGACTTTGTGCCAACAGCTAGTTCCTACAGTACAGCTCAACAGAGACTTTCACCAAGTCTGAGTTTTCTCAAGTGTTCACTTATGCTCTTGACAGATATCAATAATTCAAATATTTACAAAAAAAAAGAAAGGAAAAAAAAGAATGACCCTGCACCTTTGGCTATTTCATGGTTTAAAAAAACACATGCCATAAGCATTTTTGATAATTATTATTTATTGCTACCTCTTGAGAGACCTATCAATGCACTGTTTAAAATATTTAGTAGCCGTATCATTTACGTCTACCTTGTTTTGTCTTTAGGTAAGTGCATCTCTTGAAGAACAGGCATTCGTGGAGGCATGGGGGATCAAGGCTAAGCAGGTCTTCTCTTCTGGAGTTCTCAACACCCTTCCTGACCCTAAAGACAAAAAATTGATGGAAAAGATCATGCTACTCGGTGCTGCCAACCTTCTCCCGGAAGAAAGAGAGGAGGTTTGTCTGTCAGATATTTAACGAGTCGGTAACCATGTTTGTGACACTGCTAAACTCTTTTGTATCTTTTTAAAAAAAATTCTCTACAGTATAACACCATTCTGAGCACCATGGACAATATTTATTCGACATCTAAGGTGCACCCACAGCCAAACATCAGCTGGAGTCTGGAACCTGGTGAGTTCACTATAATAAATGCTCAGTTTTGAAGATCAAACAAGACAAGCAAATGATATGATGCAAGAATTTTTAAGACGTTCAAGGCGAAACAAGGCAGTGTTAAAGAATATGAACAAGTCAACGATGCCCGGGGAAGAAAACACTTTTAAGCGATTAAGATCTTATCAGCTTTTAAAAGTAGCAGGATGGGGATATTCACTTCAGGGAGGTCTCAGGGGGAAGTGCTGTGGTTATGTTGAGTGAAAATCTAGAGAAAAAACACATGGGTAGCTTTTAACTTCAGCAGTGTTAATTGTGAACAATAGTCCTTTGTGCTTTGCTGGCAAAAACTTCATAAAGTAACAGTGAGGCAAGAGTGCAAAACCAATTAGTTCTGCTACAATTTTTTTGTTTGTATAAGTAAATGTGTTCATTAAGGTGCAGTCCCTGTTATTGGTTTCTTATTCTTGGAAATCATCCATCTTGGGTTACTCCATGACGCATTCCCCTCACAAAAACACTACTGTCTCTATCATAACAAAAACTTCCAGGTGTCGCTTCTCCCTGCCATTTTCTGTGTAGCTCACCTCACCTTTTCCTAACCTAATGAAGCGCCTTGAGGCGACTTATGTTGTGATTTGGCGCTATATAAATAAAATTAAATTGAATTGAATTGAACCTTCATTTCCTCTCTCTGGGATTTTGAAGAAAATTGTTGGTTTAAGTAATTGTCAAAATAACACTGAATTATCACAAGTCTTCCTGCTGTGATAACGCGAGCAGACAGAAATCTAACCACCAGCACATCACCATGTGTTCAGGAAAACCTGAAGCTTTTGAGTGTAATGCACCGGATTAGCATCTTCCTGATTGTGACACTTTTTCCACATCTTTTTGCATTTCTATTTTAAAGAGCTCACAAAGATCATGGCTAACTCCAGGAGCTACAAGACGCTGCTGTATGCCTGGGAGGGCTGGCACAATGCGTCAGGCGTGCCACTCAAACAGTACTATCCAAGCTTTGTGGGGCTCAGCAACAAAGCCTCGCGAGCTGATGGTAAGTACTCCTTTCTAGCTGTTGATATCGAGCAGGAGATTCCTAATGGAGGGAAGAAGAAGCAAAGCAGAGTGAGGACACAGAAGTAGAAATGACCACATTAACATTTTTGCCCTGTTCAGGATTTCAGGACACTGGAGATGACTGGCGCTCTTGGTATGAGACTAAAACTTTTAGGCAGGACTTGGAAGAAATCTACAAGACCATTGAGCCGCTCTACCTGAATCTGCACGCCTTTGTGCGCCGCCAGCTCTACAACCAGTATGGCCCCAAATATATCAACCTTAAAGGACCTATCCCTGCTCACTTGCTAGGTAAAATGCATGCAGTATCCATCCAATATGAGCTACATGTACATGCATGCATTACTTAGGAGTTGGTTGGCCAAAAAAATATAGCAAAAAATGAGAAAGGGCAGGGTGGTCTTTAATTTGTAATTTATTACGATGTATTTATTTTTAACATTAATGTCTTTAACATAAACAGTAATTTTTAATCATCTGTAGTAAACACATATGCCATGGCCAATATAAGCTCAGAGAATTAGGATGCAGGCACACCATGGGAGTAGTATAATGCTCTTATCTCACTGCTGTGCATAAACATGCTGCAGCAGGCATTTCCTACAGTGCTTGTGAGTGGTCCACAACACAGTAAGTCAGAACTGTTGCTTAAGTGTGTTTTCCTCCTCACCCCCAGGAAATATGTGGGCCCAGACCTGGAACAACATTTATGATATGATGATCCCATTTCCTGACAAACCTAACATTGATGTGACTGATGAAATGGTCAGACAAGTAAGTAGGACGGGAAGCTTTTATGGAACTAGATTAGGTTAAAGGAGGAGGGGAAAGAACATTCTCTGGTTCTTCCAGACCATCAAGCTTTCACTGCAATTCAAATAATTTTGTCAAACAGCATTAATTGCGACTAGCCTGATTGTTTCCACTTCGCAGGGCTATAACGCCACACACATGTTTCGTGTGGCCGAGGAGTTCTTCACCTCTCTGGGTTTGGAGAGGATGCCTGAGGAGTTCTGGGAGGAATCCATGCTGGTTAAGCCTCAGGGTCGAGAGGTGGTGTGCCACGCGTCTGCCTGGGACTTTTACAATCGCAAGGACTTCAGGTAAAATGAATTTTAGTTGTGCTTCACATATTTTTCATTGCTAATAAAACATAAAATTCTATTCACATTGCATTCCCTATTTAAGAATTAAGCAGTGCACCACAGTCACGATGGAACAGCTCTTCACTGTACACCATGAGATGGGACATATTCAGTATTACCTGCAGTACAAGGACAAGCCTATGGGCTTTCGCAGTGGAGCCAACCCTGGTTTTCACGAGGCTATCGGTGATGTTTTGTCCCTTTCGGTTTCTACGCCCAAGCATCTGGAAACCATTAATCTTCTGGAATCTGTGACATCTGACATCGGTAATAGCATGAACACAGAAATAAAACCTTTCCATACCACCAACATCCCTTCTGGTGGGCTTCAGTACCATAACTAAGAAGGCTTCCGTATAAGGGCATCTTTTAGAAGCAACACTGCAACACTGTGTAATTTATCCCCAAGACTCTAATACCAGAAGTGTAATAAAATCCCGATTTTTATACACTCAGACAACTGAGATGAATTCTTATATCAATATCTTTCTTATCCTATTTGTTTGTTTGTTTGTCTGGTTTTACTAAATGACGCTTTGTGTTTCTCTAGAAACTGACACCAACTACCTGCTAAAAATGGCTCTGGAGAAGATAGCCTTCCTTCCCTTTGGCTACCTTATTGACCTCTGGAGATGGGATGTCTTTAGTGGAAAGACCCCTCCGGAGCGTTACAATGCTGACTGGTGGTATCTCAGGTAGGAGGTTATGCATAGAAACTGTTGTACAAGTTAAAAGAATTGCTTGTGAAATATGTTTGGACAGAATGGTTTTCTTGATAAGCCTATAGTCGAGTAACAAAAGGCATCTTTGGGTGCTAGGCAACCAGCATAGACTCAAGAAAGTTAGTGCTTTATTCATCTTGGAGGGAAACGATTGCCAATTACAATGACTGACATGTGACAAACTGGTAATTATTAGAGCAGGGGTCTTGCTGGATTAACCTGTCTCTTATTTCTAAAACAGAACAAAATATCAAGGCATCTGCCCACCCACCAGGCGTACAGAGGAGCACTTTGATGCTGGGGCAAAATACCACATCCCTGGGAACACGCCGTACATCAGGTAAGCATCCTGTGATGGAGACGATCGATTGGATTATTGATATTTTCAGGACAGCCATCTGTAAAGCACGATAGAGGCTCTGTCATGGTTTGGGGCTGGATTTCAGCCAGTCTGACAAGGAGATCTTGTCAGTATTATTGGAATTATGAAATCTTTAATCCACCGTGTAATACTATGTTATAGATTTGCAATGACTTACATTTTCAGCATGACAGTGATCCCAAACACACTGCCAGTACATTAAAAGTGTACCGGGATAGAAAAAAACCACAACATGGAACAAGATCAGTCATGGATCGGCCTCCCCAGAGTCCGGACATGAACATTATTGAAGCAGAGTAGGATCATCTATACAGAGAACAGAACAAAAGGCGGCCAACATCCAAAAAGGAGCTTTGAATGTCTCTCAAGAAGAAGTTTGGAGAACTATTCCTGAAGACTTCTGTGTTCAGGCTGTGTTGAAGAATAAAGACGATCATATTAAATATTGACTTTCATTGTTCGAAGCACACAAACTATGTTTTTGCCTTGTGTGCTGCATTTCCATGTGTGCAGACTTTGCACAGTACTGTATTAGTGCCTTAATAATAGGTATTGTGTGAAGGGCAACTCTGTGGCTGAAGTAAAGGCAGTGAACATGCAACAATGCCTGACAAGCTGAAAGTATGGTATTGTGTGCAGCACTTTCTTGCGGTTTTAAAACAATACTACGGGCCTACAATAGCAGGAAATGTAGCAGAAGCTGGGGTGGTATGAGAAAATCCTCTGACTCCATCTGGTTTCATTTAGGAGATGGAAATAAAAATCACAGACACAGTTACTTTAACAGAAAAAAATTGCAGAGCTTTCATATGTGTGGCCTCAAACACATAATTTACATAATTCGTATCCTCTAAATAGTCATTATTTTCTGTCATTTAATTTTTTTTTCTTTTACCTTGTTCGGTATACGACCTTCATTTGCAAAAGTTAAAGCTTTTCTTTTCCCCCCTGCAGATATTTTGTCAGTTTCATCCTTCAGTTCCAGTTTCATGAAAAACTTTGCGAAGCAGCCAAGCACACAGGTCCCTTGCACACATGTGACATCTACCGGTCTGCGGAGGCGGGAGCCATTTTAAAGTGAGCTGATTATACCTTCAAGTTAAATACCAGGATTATAATTAATGGCTTATGGGGGAAAAAATAAAGATGCAATGCAATTTCACTCTTATCCCTCCAGGAAAGTCCTTCAGGCCGGCTCATCTGAAAGCTGGCCAGTTGTGCTCCAGGATGCTATAGGCACTAATAAATTAAATGCCAGCTCACTCATGAAGTACTTTGAGCCAATTATTGAGTGGTTGAACAAGCAAAATGTGAATGAGACATTGGGATGGCCAGACTTCAACTGGGTCCCACCTATGCCTGAAGGCTACCCAGAAGATATCGGTAAGTTACCGGATTGAGCACAACAAAGATTATTTACATCTTATAAATGTCATCACAAGTGGGCAGCATTAGAAACATATGAAACATTAGTTCGGTGACTTATTTTTAACTGACTTTCTTTTTTCCTGTTTACACAGACAAGAACACAGATGAGCTTGATGCGCAGAAGCTTCTGGAAGAGTACAACAGTACAGCTGAGGTGGTATGGAATGCATACACTGAGGCCTCCTGGAAGTACAACACCGACATCAATGAAGCCAATAAGCAGGCAATGGTGAGGCCCACTGACCAACCAGCTCAAAGGAGATTACCTTAACCATGCTCAAGCACCAGCTCTGCTCATAGTTTTGCTGAATCAATAAAATGAATTTTCTTGATCAAACTGTGTCAATGAATCAATAACTGATTGAGTTAATGTGTCACTAATAAATGCGTGTGTGCATGATTCTAATTACCTACACACTGGTCCATCCATCCATCCATCCATCCATCCATCCATCCATCCATCCATCCTGCTTTCATTGGCATATAATGAAAATTGTTTAATATAAAATAAATGCTATTCATTATTCTTCCTTAGCTTGAAAAGAACCTGGAGATGTCAGCACACACCTTGACGTATGGACTGCAGGCCCGTCAATACGACACCACTGACTTCCAAGATGGCTCGGTCAAACGCATCATTAAAAAACTCAGTGACATCGAGAGGGCTGCGCTCCCCTCTGCAGAACTGGAAGAGGTGTGAAGGAAATTCCTGTGTGAGAGTATTCAGAGCTGCTTGCTTGATGTTTAAAACACCTCTAAGTGTTCCTCAACAACGATGGACATGCAAAAGGGAGGGAGAATATAAGCTACCGCAATCAGAGACTATACATGAAATATATTTAAAGGAATGTCTCTTTGTTTTGACCCCACTTGCACCAATGTGAATATGTTGGCATTGTTTTAGGAAGGTGCAAATAACCCTACTCTATTCTAAAAGAAATGCATTTATCTGATGAGGTCTTGGCTCCAGAGCAGCTGTAGAAATCTGTCAGATACATTTAATAAATGTCACAACCTGCTAATAATTTCACTTGGATCAAAAGTAGTCTGTTTTTGTTTTTTTTACCTTTTTAGTACAATACGCTCCTGTCCAACATGGAGACCAAGTACAGCGTGGCTGAGGTCTGCAGAGAGAATAATGAATGCCTCCCTCTGGATCCAGGTATGACTATGGAAAAAATGCTGCAGATTGACTTCCAGATAAATAATGGCTTTTGGTAGCTGATACACGTGATAAGGCTAAATAGTACAATTATTATCACACTGCCTTAGAGAGTATACAGTGAGCAAAGTTTGCATGATGAAATATTTTAAAATCTGTTTCAGATCTCCAGAAGATCATGGCAGAGTCCAGGGATTACGATGAGCTGCTATTTGCCTGGAAAGGATGGCGAGATGCTGCTGGCAAAGTACTCCGTCAGGATTATAAGAGATATGTTGAACTGGCCAACAAAGCTGCCACACTAAATGGTATGACATTTAAATGTAATCTTACTCCTACTGTGAGATTCTTCATTAATCTGTCCTGCTGGAAAACTTTCAAAAGTTTGGCCTTGATGGAGACAGCAGTTATAGAACAGATTTATTTCAGATGCATGGCAGTCAAAGTGTGGTTAGTATAAATAAGTGGAGTCAAGGAACTGCTTTAGTCAGTCCATCATATTTATACTCACCAGATACTTTGTTAGGTTCCGAGTTCAACCCCCTTTTGCATTCAGAGCTGCCTCCTCGGCAGAGATTCAACAAAGTGCTAGAAACATTCCTCAGAGAGGCATTTCACCCAGAGAACTGCTGCTTTTATTCTCTATAAAACTCAGAGATGGTTGTGTGGGAAATATCCAGTAGGTCAGCAGTTTCATAAATACTACAACATTGAAAACTCACTCATATCACCTCTCTTCTTCATTTAGATGCTCAGTTTAAACTTAAACAGGCCGTCTTGATCATGTCTTTATGAACTGCTGGCATATGACTGGCTGATGTGATTAAGCGCTTGCATTAATGAGCAGCTGAACAAGTGTGTCTAACAAAGTGTGTGTGTATATATACAGTATCTCCAAAGTGACAGAGCTGTGTGTACACACAGGGTATTTGGCTGATGGTATATCTAAACAATGAGGACATATAAGGATTTGCAGTAAACTGTCGCACACAGATTCACATTTTATCAAGACCAGGAGTTAAATCATTTGCTCCACAGCACTTATCCTCAGCCAGAGTCCTAAGCTTCATCACACCCAAGGTTTTTCTTTTTCTTTACCTAAAAGAGCCTGAAAATTTTAAACAATTTGTCTTTTAAACAATTGTCCTGTCAGGTATTTTATCAAAGAGATTTTTCCATTTTGCAGTGACACAGCAGAATGTATTATCACACCAGGCGGCTGACGTTACATAGTAATAAAAACACACTTTATCTTATATAGAGTTTAAGATTACACATTACTTGTCAGTGTTTAGGAAATGAAGACCTAATAAAAAGATATCTGCTATACAGTCAGCAGATTTGAACTATATATACTGTTAATTATTTACTAAAAATAGTTGGATTATGCAACATGCTAGGTGAATGTTTTACTCTCAAATAAACAGCAGCCTTTTTCTGACACCCCAGTAATATGAAATAAATCACTTCTCCAAATCAAAACACTTTACATGATGATGTTTAAAGTATTCCTCTGATTAGTATTAAGGTGTTTCTCTCTGGCATTCTCTGTAGGTCACTCTGATAATGGAGCTTTCTGGCGTTCCCTGTATGAAACGCCTACCTTTGAAGAAGATCTGGAGACTCTGTGGAAGGAGCTGGAGCCACTCTATCTAAACTTGCATGCTTATGTTCGAAGGGGTCTATATAATAAGTATGGCTCCAACTATATCAACCTAAAGGGGCCTATTCCTGCTCATTTACTTGGTAAGTAATGCGATTTGACTGCACTCGAGGCTCTATGTGGACTTCAGATATTTCGTTTTTTTGATGATAGCAAGGTCACAGGACAGAACCACTTTTCAGCCAGCGTTTCACTTTGGAATCCCAAGTATTCTAACACTATAGACACAACTCTCCTTTTATGTCTGAGAGTAGCCCCTTCATATTCTGTCGTTGACTGTAGAAGCGTTTGGATTTAGCCAAGATTTAATTTGCTTTCAGGGGCATCAAGCGTGAGATTGTGTGTGACAGTTCCACATGGTCAGGGATTGGAGCGACTCACAGTCCTAAATCCCACTTGGTTAAACACTGGCACAGCTGATGACCTTCTACCTGACTTCTTAAGACTAAAAATATGGAACATGAGTACTGTTTTTTCTCTTTTTCAGGCAACATGTGGGCACAGACGTGGTCTGGCATAATGGATTTGGTCATACCCTACCCAGACGCTACACAGGTCGACGCCACCCCAGCCATGGTGCAGCAGGTGAATGGATGCATGAACCAGCCGTTGCTTTAAAGCCATTACTGCACACTTCCAAATCCAAGGAAGCATGCAGAAAACATATGCAAGCATCTTTTCTTACAGTCTTTCTCATTTCTCTCACTCAGGGATGGGATGCCATCAGAATGTTTCAGGAATCTGACAAATTTTTCACCTCACTTGGTTTGGAGCCAATGCCGCCGGAATTCTGGAACAAATCTATGCTGGAGAAGCCGTCTGATGGACGCCAGGTGGTGTGCCACGCCTCTGCGTGGGACTTCTATAACCGAAAAGACTTCAGGTTGAGCCTAACCTTTTTCCCCTTCAAGCTAGAATCAAGAGACACGTAGCAGCCTGGAAGCCTTACCAAAATCTTACAGAATATCAGTAAAATCTCAGAATCTTTATATGATACTTAACAAAGGCACTCCCTGAGGAAGCCTGATAATGAAATGGGATGGCATGTACGAAAAACTTTTATAGTCTTCTTCTTTTCACGCATGTTCAGCTAATGTAAGAGCCTCATTTGCCCTAACATGCTGCTCCACTGTGGCATCCACCTCAAATCTTCTCCAACCCTTGATCATTTCTAATATAATTTCCAAACTGTTGGAGATTATATTATATGTCTCCTTCCTGTTGGGCTGCCACAGTTTGTCCTCAAAGAAAAACTATTGGCTCTGAGAAGGCAAAGATAGGCATGGCTAAGTAAAAGGGTATTTTTGTATTACTTTGGATATTGTTTTAGCAGAACATATAAACTATATATGTTTACTATGTCTATTATTAGTATTATTTGTGTGAGGTGGAGTCATGAGTTTGTCTTTGAAACATTTTCATAATTTGCTCTAATGATTTCTTTGGTTGCTTCTCCAGGATCAAGCAGTGCACTGTTGTCACAATGGATGACCTGATCACCGTGCACCACGAGATGGGCCACATTCAGTATTTCCTGCAGTACAAAAACCAGCCCGTGTCCTTCCGTGACGGAGCCAACCCCGGCTTTCATGAGGCCATTGGAGATGTACTTGCCTTGTCTGTGTCGACACCCAAACATCTGCAGAGCATCGGCCTCCTGGACAAGGTTGAGAACAACTATGGTGAGTGATGTTTGCAACAAAAGCAAAATCTTTGAATGCATGTTGCTGTATTACAGCATATGATTTTGGCATTGATAAACACCTCATTTAGAGAGTGACATCAACTTCCTGATGAGCATTGCACTTGACAAGATTGCCTTCCTACCTTTCGGCTACCTGATGGACCAATGGAGGTGGAAGGTGTTTGATGGACGCATCCCACACACCGAGTACAATAAAGAATGGTGGAACCTCAGGTAAAGTTTATATCACAGAAATTGCATTTATTGCATTCATAGATGATGATTCACTAAGGAATTATAACAAGCATGCATGCCTCTTTTCTTTGTATTGCAGATTGAAGTACCAGGGATTGTGCCCACCTGTAACACGCACTGAGGAGGACTTTGACCCAGGTGCAAAGTTCCACATCCCAGCTAACGTTCCCTACGTCAGGTAAGGCTTTCTGATTCTCAAGAACAAACGCATGTGATATTTTATCACCGATAAGTGATAAATGATTCCATACTCATCACCTCATCATGATTGATAAGATAAATATGCTGTGGAACACAACATGATCTTACTATTGTGCAGTAGCACAACTGTACACTGAGCATAGTGCTGACCCTACTTTTTTTTTTTATCATCTTCAATCAGGTATTTTGTCAGCTTCATCATCCAGTTTCAGTTCCACAAAGCTCTGTGTAATGCTGCCAAGCATAATGGACCTTTATACACTTGTGACATCTACCAATCCAAAGAAGCTGGAAAGCTCTTAGGGTTAGTACGCACACTTACACACACGCAAGTGGAGACGCTCATATGTATGCTATTTTTTTGTTTTCAGCACTGGCAGTTTAATTGTTTATCCGAGACATCCTTATTAGTTATCCTAGTCTTCTCTGACCTTCTCTCTAACCTTTCTATTGCTGTTTTCAGTGATGTAATGAAGCTGGGCTTCAGCAAGCCCTGGCCTGAGGCTATGGCTATGATCACTGGCGAGTCCAAAATGAGTGCCCAGCCACTCATGGAGTACTTCCAACCTCTCATTGAATGGCTTGAGAAGGAGAACAGCAAGAACAATGATGTTCGCGGGTGGCCAGATTACGACTGGAAGCCTTTTAGTATGTTAACAGAAACACATACATGTATTCACTCATCAAAACTTTGCTAATAAGTTTTCCATAGTCAAGGCCAAACGTTTCTGAACACCTACTCTGAAAAAAAAAGAAACACACATGGGAATTCTTTGTGTGTGTGTTTCTCCTCTGCTGCAGCTGAAATGAATCTCCTACTCATTTTGTTTTACAATGCACACACTCTGATTGAATTGATAAAAACATTACTAAGAAAGTGAAAGAAAGGCCCTGGTAGGGATAGTGGAGAAAAGTGAACGCATCTCTTATTGGAGAGATTAAATTATGAAACCAATAACTAGATGCAAAACTAAATGAATTAGTATGGAAATGATTTTTAATGCTGTTTAAAAGTATTAATTTCATTATTATCTTTCATTATTATTATCTGAAACTAGTACCAACATAGAAATGTTGTTACACATGTGCATTGTTACTCACAGAACAACAGCAGTTTTCTAATTAAGACATATCAACCTGCGCCACCTCTTGGTATGAAGAGGAATAGCTCTTGTAAATACCTAGCTACTGCTGGGCCTCTTGTTGAAGCAGCTTTTACTGATCTCTGTAGATGGAAACGTTTCTTCCCCATTGCTTTCCAAAATAAGCACAAGAAGAAGCCATTTGAAAATAACTGCACACGTACCCTTTATGTTTTAATTGCTGAGTGAAAAACAACCATTTAAACATGTTTGTATCCCCAACAGGTGAATCTCCAACAGGTGAAGCTAAAACAGTGGATTTCCTGGGTTTAAATGTGAACAGGTCGGCTGCCACAGTCGGCCAGTGGATCCTGTTGGCCCTCGGCATGCTGCTATTGGTGGTCACCATCCTTATGGCCTACATGTACAGGAAGGCAAGAAAGCCTGAAAAGTCCTTGTCTACTATGGAGCTGAAGCAAAAAGATTAGCCATGTTTGAAGACTGAACGACGAGAGTGAAGCCTGACTTACTGTAGCTGGCACAATACCAACCTCAATGTGAACATCAGTGTTTTTTGTGTACTGCACAACATCTGAACAAATTTGCTCCTCATGTTTTGTCTGCCTACCAAGTTTTGCATATTTATTGTATACACAAAAACACAAAATTCCTTACTTGCCTATGCAAAAGAACACATGCAATTTGTTTTTGTAATTTATTTGTAAGCTTTGATGTTAAAGAAGGAAGAGTTTTAAAATGAAAAAATGAAAATTTGTAAAGTCATTCATTGTGTAAGTGTTTCTGAATATTTGATTTTTTTCTAATAAGTTGGATCCTCAGCATTTCTACAATAAAGACATTAAATATTTATTCTGCCTCTGGAGACGTGACATGAATGAATTACAAAAGTTATTAAAAACAATTTCATTACAATAAAAAAAATGCACAGTAACATAAAAAAAGGCAACACCACACGATGAAAAAAAAAGAGCTTGTGCACTGTTTTCAGCCCTTTCCTCTTTACTCACAGAGTCAATACAACCTCTTTAGTGGCTACAGTTGCACAACAGAACACAGTACCTGCAGGCTCTCAGGTAACACACACTGGAGCAGTAAAGCAACACTTAGTCCCATCAGAGACTGTTTAATAACAGGCTTATAACAGCAGTCTATCATTACAGGTTTACCTTAACGGGGGCCACAGAGGCCTAGAAACAATCCAAGAGAAGGCTTACTGTCTTTTAAAAATACAAAGCTCAGTGACAGTGAGAAAACAAATTCATTAAAACAGTCAATTTAACGCAACTTGTTACTATATACAATTTATACGTACCTATGTATACTGGATCGTAAAGTCTCCACAAAGACATCATCCTACTAAACTAATCCAGTGTTGTGACTCCCTGTATGACATTCTTTAGATATGTATGTTAATGTATTAGCCTAAGATGATGTGATAAATAATACTCCCTGACTAAATCAACACACAGACATGAAGCTATTGCTTTCAACTTGTTACAAACCTGCTTTCGGCGTTCACTGCTGTGGAATTCAATGCAGGAAATTACAGTGCATCCGCTGGGGCTGTTTATGCATTTGAGGCTAGCGCCAAAACCATTCCAACGCAAAGTCAGGGTACATTTGATGTGAACATTCACTCATAAGAGAGCGGCTGCTGGTCATTATTTTCTAAGTGTAGGGGTTGAAAATGATCTACAAATCAGCTTATCTTGAATTAAATCCCTAACAGAGTCACTGACTCCTGACCACAAAGTGATAGAAGCAGAAAGGACATTTACAATCACAGATTAAGATATATACACTCAGAATAGATATGGAAATAGGCACGGTGTGAAACAGCACAACAAATGACCAGCAACATTTCTCAGAAATTTTAGGGGAAAAAAAGATATAAAAAAAATACACATACAGAAAAAAAAAATTCAGTACATTAGCTCCTACAACACAATCAAAACCAGTTACTTTTGTATGCGACACAGCTTCTAATGTACAAAGTACATGCACATTCACAAGCGCTTAACAAGTTACAATCTCTGGAACAAAATGTTCAGTGTATTGCACAAAAAAAGAGTCTATAAAAAATAAAACCAATAAAAAAAATGAATGCACTATCCACAGTTGGTCCATGTTGGTCCATGTGGCTCAGTCTAGCCCAGGGTTTTTTGGCCTCTTGACACTGAGCAGTTCAGGGTTTAAAACAAAGGCCTCAGTAGTAGTAATGCTGCATCTCTGTCCAACTTGTGATCCAATACTTTTTCTGTGGCTCCTCGGGCTGAAACCCCAGATTGAACTGATAACGCTCAGCCCTGCGAATTTTCACTCCCTGGTGTTTTGGCATTATTCTGTAGTAGATGGCTCGCTTGAAGAAGCCAAGCTAGCAGGAAAAAAAAGAAAGGAAGAAGGTGACATTAAAAAGTTTGAGAGCTGAGTTTTTTAATGGCTTAAGAAGAAGATTTAGGATTTAGAAGCTGAGTAGATTCACGCTGACAGAGACAGAAATACGCACTACCCTGCTGATTAAGGGAGGATTCACATGTGTGTGTTCCTTTAAGGTATATCCTCTTATACAGATACCTCGGAAGTCAGATGTCAATCCTTGGGAGTGATGTCACTTCCAAGGTGACTGCATTCCAGTTGTAAAGTTGGAAAAGCACGTAAAAAATGTTTTTGTTCTGCTTCTTAGCAAGGTAGAGCCATTCATTCATTTATTTAACCAGTCATAAATACACAACGTTGGCAGCAGAGATGAAATGTTTTACATTTTTGCTACTGTTTTTCTTCACTGCCACCATCTAGTCAAGTTAGGGTTGGCTACTTTGGTGTGTTCCAGATGAAAACTCTGAAATTCCATCTTCCAACTTAATCTGGAATGCACTAAGAGTTGCTGGTGCAATCATCGATGTGGCATCAACCAATCAGTCCCAAGGCGAGCTAACAGAGCTTGAATAAGCATTTAAACAAGCTAGCTGTCTGTTAGCTCTCTTTGTTCATATGCTACATGGTGATTATTTATAGCAAGCATAAACGTCACCAGTTTCAAGCCAAACAAAAAGCTGTGCAAGCAACTTCCATCTCTCTTAATAGCATTATTATTTTTATTATTATAACATTATTTTTCTCAAGTATTCAGCAAAGCAGCGCAAGGAAAGCCAGGCAGTGTATATATGTATATGTGAATCCTCCCCAAGATGGAAAAGAAGCAGTGAAAAAAGTTAGCCATACAGAGATCAACAGTGCAGTGTTAGCCTGCAAGGAAAGCAGTCGAAGTGGTTAGTTGAATCACATCCCAAGCTCGGTGCTGTCACTGACAGCATCTACAGAAAAATCCTTTCAAAGGGGTGTTTTTACCCAAAAGCCCCAATGGTGTATGCTGTTGGGAGACATGGGGCCTCAGTAGTCCTCAGTTAGCCTCTCTGTCTCAGAGGGCTGGATCTTCATCTCAGCCTTCTGGGCCTTGGCCTCATACATCTCCCTCCTGCTGGCTCTCTGGAAGAAGCCACACTGGAGGAAGGCGCATGAATTCCGGGGTTAGACTAAGGTGTCAAAACAGAGGTTAAAGCTCAATAAAACACAATCTCACCTTCCATAGTATAAGAATGATGATTCCTAGCAGTGCAATTCCTGCTACAGCTGCAGAGATGATGATCCACAGGGGAAGCTCATAGGGCGTCTCCACCCTTTCCTCTGGTTCTATTTGTACTTTGAACTACAAGAAAAGTGAAGAACGTAATATATTATCATATCATAAGCATCATTTTCATTCCTGCCATCATCATCACATACCAAGGCCGTCTGACTCTCCATCTTGATGTTTGATTGATTATTAATAAGCTTCAGTGTGGCTTGGCCTTTAACTTCAACTACAAATGCATCAGAATAGTCCTGTAGGCACACACAGACACAACATCAGAACATTTTCCCAAATGTCAGGGCATAAACAGTAAAATAGGATTGTTATTTCAATCTGCACTTATTTATATTTGGTCATATAGCTCTTTTCTAGAATAAACTCCTTCCACATGTGTACAAGGAAAGCATGAGTGGGTAGGAAGCACCTTCCTGCCCTTCTATTTGCACACATGGAAATCCTGAGGCACGGACATGCCAGAGAAGAACACAGACAGCAGATATCACAGTGATCAAGAGAGACACAGCATGAATAGAAGACAACGTGTTAAAGTGTGAAGAAGCTTACACAGCACCTTGCCAAGTGAGTTTTTGGCCTACCAGATCTAACAGCACACTTGATATATAATTAAAAAATCTCCATGAATCTACAATATATATTAGCTGGGGAGCTCACCTCTAACATTGTACTATTCCACAACCGGGATCGGACATAAATCGTGGCTGAATTCGAAACATTGAGCAGCGGGCAGGTAAACGTCACACACTTTGCTGTCCCCTTGGAGCAATCCTTTAACAGGCCATAAGAAAGAAACTCTATTAGAGAGTGAACAGATACTGACAGTTAAGACTAGATTTAAAAAGAAAAATCCTATTATCTACAATGGATGACTCAATTTGTATATTAAATGTTAATGCTACTGACGTTGGTATTTGCCACAGTGTGAGGTTGTCAGTCCACTTATTTTGAAAGATATTAAATTCTGTACACAAGACTCCTCACATACAAATGTCACACATATACGCATGATTATGTTAAGGGAATATAAAGCTAGGACTTACCAACTGGTACCTCTTTTTGGGAGTAGAAGACAGTGTGACTGCTGCCTGTGGCTCAATAATATTTGAATGGGTCACGTCATTCTCACCTTCAACTCTAATCTGTCGCTTAGTACGCTTAGGTCTTCTCTCTGACAACTGCAAGATGGGAGAAAAAAAAGAAGAAAGAAAAAGGAAGAAAAAAGAGGAAACAGAGGAGACAGAGACATTACATCAGAGGGTTAATTACTGGTTTGATAAAGACATTATTACATTTTTCTCAGAATAGCATTGTCATTTCAGCTGTCTATATATAGGCTGCATACACTATGGCTTTCTATTTTGGGGCTTTGTGAGGTCTGTGTGTAGCGACAGATGTTTTTTTCCAAAATGTATTTCTGAACAGTGGTTTGGCATTAAGACCATTTTCACACCACTTTTCTAAAATTGACATTTATTCACACTGCGCTGACTTGAGTTCATGCTGACATCGGCTTGAGCAACACTCGTAACAAGTTGATGACCCACCTAGCTTAATGAATTCATGCTAATGGATTTCTCAAAGGTTAATATTTGAGAAATTGTATTTAGAGGTAAGGTTCATGGGTTTAAAATATATCTCACAGTTTATGGTTCAGTACTTGATGTTTGTTTAAAAAATGTAATGATAAGCCTTGGCTGTACTTTCTGTTTAGTGCTAATGAGTAAAAGCTAGCATGCTAATGTGCTAAATAAAGATGGTAAGTGAATTAAACATAAGAACTTTAGCTTATTTGGATGCTGATGGAATTTAACTCAGAGTATATGTCATATATTTACCTTTAAACTGCTGTTTAATTCTCTGCGTCTTTTGACACTGCCAAAGAGACTATGGAGTCCTCCTTGTTTAGATACCGCAGTCGTTGGTCAAACTATTCTTGACACTGTCACTTCTGTTCTAAACTGAAACCTAAACAATGGCTGAATGAAACCGTTCGCAGTGTCAGATGAGACCGCAGGAAAACAGAACATCAATAGCAAAAGGTAAAGTACAACTGTTTTTTGATATTCTTAAGGAAAACTTCACGTTGTTATCAAAGACCTGTAAAAGCTGAAAAAAACCAAGTAGATAATATTTTTAACAACTGTCACAGACGCTTAGTGAAATTAACTCTTTGATTAAAATCCCTCAACTTACTTAACTCATGACATGTTTCAACGAGGTACACCGTTTGTTTTTTTTTTGTTTGTTTTTTCCAGTTTCACTGATTGCTATGTGGAGTTCCCCAAGGTTCGATTCTGGGGCCAGGCTTGTTTTTTTACCTTTACAATTTACCCCTAGGATCCATTTTAAAAAGACATGGCAGTTCTTTACACTTTTATATTTATGATCATCAAATTTACCTACCCTAAAAAGGTCTTTAAAAAACACAGAGTGTTTCAGGGACATCAAACCCCTTGATGGCTCTATATTTTTAAATATTCAATGACAGTAAAACTGAGGTTGTGATACTTAAACCCAGTGATGCTGGCATTGCCTCAAAATTGGGCTCTGTGGAACCTTATATTAAGCCCACTGTAATCAACTTTGGAGTTCAAGTGAACTGTGATTTTAAACTGGATAAACATATATCCATAAATATACAGCTTTATCCATCGTCAGATCACTTAGTGATTTTGAGAGTTATAGAAGTGTTTATTTGTATGTAAAGCGTATATTTTTTAATTATGTTTTTACTGTGTGAAATTAATATTTTTGGTCAGTTTTTTAATGTGTTTTATAAATAAGGTTGCATCAGACTGAACTGGATTGAAGGTACAGCTAGCCTCTCTGTATGGCTTCACAGAGAGGCTAGCATAGATGTTGACTCATTTTTATGTGACGCTCAAGTTTTTGAATGTCTTAAAAGTTTGATTTGTGTATTTTTTGTTGCTGTTAAGTTTTTGTTTTTGGTCTTACTCTGGGTCATCTTCACAGATATCACACGTTTCAAAAAGTGTTAAAAAGAACCTTACAGTTAGGTTAAGCATGTTGACCACATTCCCAGGAGGTTTACACTCCGTTTCAGAATCCCCCTGAACAACAATCTTCGTCAGGTACAGCAACCACTTGCCGTTTGCTACCTCACAGGGCCACTCAAACTCCACAGCCAGGGTTGCTATGTCTTGCAGCGATTGTCCCATTGTGTTCATCTAGAGGTGGAGGCAGTCAGAAACATTAAAAATAGAAGTGAAATACATCAGATGGTATGAAATAACAACATGGTGACTGTAACTCCTAAACAGTATCCACCCCTGCTCACACTTAAACCACAAACCATGGCTGACACAACAATCCACAGCCGACGCAATATTAAACTTCTGAAGTGCTGGCTTCAAAGACAGGGTGGGGATGAGGGAAATGTGGGTGAGTAACACACATTATAGATACAATGTACAATCTCTGAGTGGTGAAGATGACTCACAGTAAAGGTGAACTCCACCAGACTGCCCACGTCACTTGTGTTGACCATGGCTGACTCGCCCATCACTGTCCCACCAAACTTTACTGTTTCCACCTGTGACTTTTCACTGGATAAGCTAAAAGACAGATATGTTTCACACAGTGTAAGTAAACAAACTGTAAGGAGGGTAATATGATGCACTGACCATTTTATTTATCTACCCTTTATGTACAACAGGGGTTCTCAGATTTTTTGATGACCGAGTACCGATTTAGGGAGATGGTTGATGGAAGGAAGCAAAGAACCCTCCCCCAAAAAACCACATAAAAAAACCTAAAAGTCCTCTAGGGGCACGGGAGACATGCCTAACCTAACAGATGTATAAGAAATATAGTAAATGCAATGCATATACGTCCCATGATGCCTGTGATTACTCTCAGTAATCAGGTGGTTTATGTGCTAAATACCTGCATTACTTTGAATTTGAAATACAGTATGTCATGAAACATTTGCGATTGGGACTTACAAGCTGAAGACTGGATTAATGGTGTTTTCAATCAGCAAGGCCATAGGAACAGGCGTTAGGTCACTCTGCTCACTAAGACTGGAGAAATTACAACAGTGTGCATTATCTTAAAACAGCTTAAAATTTTAAACTTCATTAAAAAAAATGCAAAAAGCAGAAAATGAACTTAATTATTATACACAACAGTATTATATTGACTTGTTTTCCCTGTTTAGTATTAAGCAGGAACAAAATACAATGTGCAACCAACATTATAAAGTCCTTACGTTGACAACAGCAGCTGACACTCAATCTTTCGTGTGTGTAGGGTGATTCCTGAGGTCTCAAACTTGAGCAGGAAAGACACCTATTAATAAAGCAATGCAAGCACATGAGAACTGTTGCAAACCCAACTGTCCAGTAGAAAAAGATAAAAATAATTGTCACCTGTTCAAACCTACCTTTTCGTTTCTGCTAATTGGATTCCCCACCTCACAAATGACTGTATCAAGAAGAGTGCACTCAACTTTGTTATTCTAAACACAGAAGAAATAAACAGAATTAGTTTTAACTTTTAAGGAACTGACATGACCAGCGATGTGGCTAAACATGACCAAACCAAACCAATACAGTGTGCATCTTGTAAGAAGAGTAGCATTAAAAAACAAAAGGAGATTAAAATAAAAATGGGCATCTTCTGCCCTCCAGTGGACCTACCAAAGAACTGACACTGGCATATTTCAGCACATCAGGGATAGTGACATTGAGCACGACTCTGTGGGCGTCTTCAGCTAGCTTCCCTTCAGATTGATAGTTGGTAACGTTTACCGCGAGCCCTATTTTCTTTATGGAGCTGTTGAACTGGAGCACTTGAACTTTGCCCTGACTGTAGAGGGACAACATGTATTAGCTTTGTTATTTAATGATTATTTTGATTGACTAACACATTCATGACATAGCAATAACAAAAACAAACAACAAATATGGCTAACGATGGCTAAAGTGCTAAAATGGACCTTTCCAATGGGAGTCCATAAGCAAGGGGGAACCCTCACAATTTCACACATTTCACTTTGTTTTCTTTGTGCTAAGCTAATGGTAAGCTGGTACTGGTGGTAGCTTCATATGCATTAGATATATACATGAGCACTGCAACAATCTTCTAACCTAACTGAGCAAGCTAACTAGTGTATTTTAACCTTTAAAAGTCAGCTTTGTGTCTATACATGAATGACTCAAAGGATGCTTGGTTGCTCACTATATAAATTTACCTGGGAAAAGGCTTTTCTTCATTTTCTTCAACAAACTTTGCTGTTAGTTGCAGGTTACTGGTACATTTGTTGTCTGAGCCACACGCCTTTTGAAAGTGAATCTGCAGGAAATAGAATAAGCAACATCATATCAAATCTTACAAGGGGACACTGGACCGTACCATTTCTTTACCATCTCCAAGTTACTGAAAAGGAAACCTGTAAATGAAGTGCATGCAAGACTCCATACCTCAGTTCTTCGGCTGGATTTCTGCTCTGGGCTCAAAATTGGGAAGAAGTCCAGGTTCTGTGGGGCTCGTCTGGCTCTAGGTATTGGTTCGTATAGTGAGAAGTTGAGGAAAAAGACCACTGGTTCCAGTTTGTCCCTCACAGGTTCCTGTGAATTAATTAAAGAGTTTCTTTTTGCTTGTCTCAATAAGCACAGGACTATCAGGTAGCCGCAGTTTATTTGTTCTCTCCAGTCACTCAGCAAGATGATCATTTGCAAATAACACAAAATGCACGGCTCAGTCAATACAACATCTGCAATAGTTGCGTTGCGCACTTACGACTACAAACAGCTTGAGAGTTTCACACGCAGTTTTGGAAGATGTCATGGTCAGGTTGCCAGTGTAAGTGTTGATGTCATTCTGAAAACGAACACGAGAGCTTCCTCTTCTCTCCCTGTCGGCCTCTACTATATACGTCACCACTTTACAGAGTGAAAACAAACAGAAAAGATTAAAGCAAGCTCATGCAGTAAATAAAGTTTTTTTTTTCTTACAAAACAAAGAATTTCCATGGTGATGCACTTGTTTGTAAGTTGGAAACACTGTTCATTTGAAAAAGAAAATTGAACACGGAAAAACTTACTGACAGGTTTCTTGAAATTTGTATTTCCGGTGCTTAGAGTGAAAGACATGCACAGAGTAGCTGTAATGCTGTGAAGCACAAAGAGAAAGAGAAGAAGAACTGAGACCTGAAAAAACACTCAATAAGCCAGTTTCAGAATGACATAAATTTAGGAGACATCTCACCATGGTTTATCTCCAGAGCACATTTTATCGTCCACAATCTTAGGCTCGACAGTGAAGTCTTGGGTTAAGTGCACAACCGGTCGAGCTCTTATTTAAAAAGCAAAACAGAACAAAACAAATAAATTAATCATTATAATAATAATAATAGGAGAAATAACTCCATGAATACTGAAACATAATAGATGTCATAAAAATAGTTTGTCGTAACTTATGAGACAAATGTCACTGTAGAAAATCGCTATATATTATATATACACTCACTGGCCACTTTGTTAGGTACATTTGTTCAACTTCTTGTTAATACAAATAATAGACAGTCACATGGTAGTGATCAGCCCACAACCTTCCAGCAGAATAACGTACTATGACACTACGTCAGAAAGCTCAACAAAGACTTCGCTGCACTCAAATGATACCGAGATCACAATAAAATTGCCCAAAGAGCACCTCTGTGTTGTGGTGGAACAGCAGGTGAGGATTTACATCATGAATGTGCAGCCGATACATCAGCAGTGTGTGTTATGCTATGATGTCAATAAGGGGGTCCAACTAACATGGAAATATCTTGTTTAACTTTGTTTTTGATTGTGTCTACCTGAGGAGGGCAATGTGATCATCCAGAGAGCCAACTAATATATCAGGGTAACTGTTATCATCTACGTCCATCCCTCCGCTGATGGAGTAGCCGAAGGTCTGGAATTTTTCACCAAACGTCCCACCCATAATGGTCTGCAGAGGGAGTCATTGACACAGGTTTTCAGAAGAGTACTTTGAATAAAGTTTTTAAATGACCACAGAATGTCATACATTACCTGACTAGGCTCCCTTGATATTCCCTTTTTGCTTCCCATCCATATGTAGACCATTCCTGTCTGGTGGAATGGCGCTCCAACAGCAAAGTCTGGAGACATTAGCATTACAGTTAAACAAGTACTGGAAGCATGACAAGAAAAGATGCTAGAAAAGAAAACTAGGCACTCTTTGTGTATAGGAAATATTTGTCCTCTAGGTGGCAGCAGACAATGTTTTCAGGACTCATTTGAAACACGACAAGTTAAATACCTCTTGTTTGCAGCTGAAATGATTTCAAATTACAGAAATATTCCTTTAGCGTGCTTTATGCTCACACCACAGTTTACCTGTGGTCTGGTGCACCACTTTGATTTCACTTTTTTAAACTAGAATATTATCAGATGTAGGTCCAAAAGAGATGCTGGGTTCATGGTCACACCTTGGAATCCGTCTTGGTTGATGTCGCCAATGGCGGCCAGTGCAAGGCCAAAGGCAGAATCAGATGGGCCCTTCAAAACCATTGAGGCGGTCTTCTGGAAAAATCCATTCTCGTTCATGAAAATGTACACTGCTCCCCCCACTTCATTCTTACGGTCAAAGTAAAAGGGGGCACCCACAATCAGGTCATTCCAACTAGAATATGCAAGACAAAAATCCACATATGCATGTAAATACAAAAATACATACACATGGCTAAGTATAGCTAAACATTCAACACAAGTCACCAAAGGTATATTAACTGCATCTCAAAAGAATGTACTACCTAGAATCTTAATGACCAACTAGATTTCTAGATAGAGAAACACCTGATTTCTTCATAATTTCAAAGTGAATCCCTCATCCCTGCCACAGAAAGTCACTATTATCATCTGTGTTCAGACACACACTGCTTCACTGTTATGCACCATATGCATAAAAAGGCAAATCACGTCCCAATCTATGTGAAAAAAAAAATCATTGTTCATTTCCCCACAGTTACACTCTCCGGTGTAGAAACGCACCTGTCATTGTTCAGATCTGTCACTGCCAGGCTGTTTCCAAAGTAGGAACCCACTTGTTCCCCAAGGATGATCTGCTCCAACAAAAGCTTTGGTTGAGTTTTATTTGAAAAAATCACAGCACCCTTAGACTCATATCTGGGAGCCCCTGTCACAACTGTCGAGTCATCATAGCTCAGGAGCTTCTTTTCTTCGAGAACTGAATAACCTGTGAATGAAAATGATTGAGAATCAGAGATGCTGTTTTTGACAATTGGATGCTTATCTGACAGTAGGGAGATTGAGTGTGAATCTCACTAAGGTTCCCAATTATTTGCCATTTGAAATGTTGTAAAGACACACCAACACTTACCTATATAACTATATGCTTTCTCTAGACTTTCAAAGCTTTTGTCAGCATAGTTCCAGGGGTTTTGTGGATCTATCCGTATCACATGAGCATCTCCTTTAAAACAAAGCAGAATCACACAACAATGTTAAAATCAGCTTAATACACAATTCAAGAGTATCCAAGACATAACACAATCCAATCAAATCCAACAGACTTGCACAGCGTGCAAATAATGAGTAACCCCATTATTTCAGCAGTAGGCAAAACAGGTTAGCTCGACAGTTCCCACCTTGCCAATTGTAGCTGCCCGGAGAGCCTAAATAGACATCAGTTTCCGATATACCGCCTGAAATGCCCATGTTGCACATGCCGTCCAAGTTGTGGTCGTTGTTGGGATTGCAGACGTCATAATTTTCATCCTGCCACTGATCCTCTTGGTCAAAGGTCAGGTCATTACTCCTTACATAACATTTTCCTAACATCCGCCACTGATTCTCTGACATTACCTTCACATATCGATGTCCGCATGCCTGGAGACCAGAGAAAGTACTGAAGAAGTGCAGTGTGTCATATCAGAAATTGACAGTGCTCAATTCAGTGACTAGGAAAAACAGCTTCAAGTAAACTGAAGAATCTCAAACATCAATATAATGAAACCAGTGTCGCTGCTTTTTAATTTACACAATGGAAACGGTCCTCCCTTTGAGCAGTTACACAAAATAATCATTTTCTATGAGCCAGATATCAATTTTAGCCTTCTAAAAGAAGTTTAAACAGTCAAAGATGTTTGAAACATGCTAAAATTAATTTCTTCCTGATAAAAGGGAGTTTTTCCGTCCCACGGTCACCAAGTGCTCACTCATAGGGGGGTGTCTGATTGTTGAAGTTTTCTCTGCAGGGTCTTTTCCTCTTACAATATAAAATCATTTAAGATGACTGCTGTTGTGATCTGGTGCTATTTAAAAATAAATATAAAAAATATATTTAAAAAAATGCATTAATATGTAAGATAGAAAAATAAAAACATGGAGATTACACCAATTAGTGCTTGAACAAAAACTGAAACATATTGACAAAGACAGACTAGGAACAACATGCTGTTAGTTTCCCCTCACTGTAAGTAAAATGTGTTCTCCAGTATATTGTAATTGTCTAAAATGTAAAAGTAATAAAAAAAATCACTTGATCAAAATATAATTTCTCCCTAAACATGAGACATTATTGCATTTTCTCCCTGTGTGTATCATCCTGTCTCAGGTGTGTGTGTGTGTGTGTCTACAGTAATTAAACATCGCAACAAGTCAAATGTGTCATCTCTTAGACTAAATAATAAAAGAAAACATCCTGTGTGTCAGCTCACCCTGCCTTGTACATAATATCACCGGTAGTAGTGACTCATAGAAGGAAAACAGGAAGTCATCTTACCAACACGCGTCCATCTGGCTGGCCCTTCTGACTGGACACTGTCACACCCAACCACATGCCCTCCACAATCTCAGAGGTAGTTGCTGTGGATGCGTCATAAGGAGGTAGGTCAATTATTAAAGCAACTGTTTTAATTTGTCATCAGGCTGGTGCTGACAGGAAGGTCATTACATACAGAGTAATTACCTTTTTTTCTGCTTTATAATGTTCCCTGTTTTACTTCTTGTTCTTTTATTTCAATAGACCATTTACAACCAGATTTCTATTTGCCATCGTACACTAATCAAATCAAACCAGCATGCAGTACAAAATCAACCATTCCAGACTATTTATTACATTAAAAGAAACATTCAGCATGGCTATGGTGATCACAGTCATCAGAACACCTACTCAAACTGTAAATGCAAACCTTCATGCAGCCTGGATCATGCCCTGACAAATATTAACCACAAAAATGTGCTGAGACTGCAGCAGCACTCATTCTAACCTCAACATGAAAAGTGATTCAGAATCCTCTTATTATACCATTTGCCCCTAGGTTTGGATGGGAGGGGGGTGGGGTCTAACATTTAATAACAGTCTGTTCATGTAAAGGTGGACAAAATAATTCCAAATGCTCCAAAGGATGCTTGATGATTTTACTGAAATGATCTGACACAGTTCTTTAGTCCTTACTGTAAAATGAGGAAGCTAGCTAGTGTTCATTTAAAGGTTATTATTTTTTGTTCCTCACATTAGTTACATCCTTTTGAGGCCCTGCGCAGGGGAAAACCAGTTTTAACACGTGAAGTTCACTGAGGGAGTACAATCCTAAATAGAGCTGAGCTGTGAGTCTCCTATGGCTGTGTGAAGTAAGCGTTGTAGAACAATCATATGAGCGATTCCTAAATTTTAGTTTAAACCCAAACTGGTTCTGAACAGTGTGCTAAGTGAGGAAGGAGGGTTTTAAAAATTGTACGTACAACATGCAGTCTGGGTTTTTTTTTAAATTTGCTTCTGTTGGAGATCTCTGCGTTTGCTGTTTCATTTTGCACCACCATCTGTTATGTTTGCATCAAATCTATGGAAGTGCTATACAAACTCAGTTGAGGTGCTTTTAAAGTATTGTGAAAGACGGCTCCTCGCTGGTGCACTGAATATGAAAATCTTCAGAAATGTTCAAAAGCGCTCTCACTCACCATCGATCATCAGAATACCAAATAAGTGAACATCTTTAAGAAGAATGGTGTTCAATCTCATCATTATTTTCCTTACATATATAGAAGTATTTTAAAGGAAACCCCCCTCGAGCTCGCTAAAATCTCTTAATGGAACAGTTCAGAAACAGCTACAACACTGCAACCATGCATTCCCTTCATCACATCAGTGAATCTTACTCGAGGTAACCAGGTCCATTCTGGAGCAGTCAGTGGTGTCGGTGGTAATGGGACAGAAGTAGACGGCGCCTGTTTCATTGACTTTCGGTAGAGATTGTGCTTTTTCTTTGGGCGCACCTATAAGAAGCCTACAAAGGCACAGAGGAACACAGAAAGAACAAAAACACAGAAAAAACAAAGAGAGAAAAACAGAAAGAAAGAGACAAACAATGTATGAAATCACAATGGAAGTGTGGCACAGTGTTAGACAAAGCTATGACACTATCAGCAACGGTTTATCAGATAACCTTCGAGACACAAAAAAAGCACACCATGCAGCTTAACAAGTCAATCATTTATATTTCACCTCTTGAAATTGAGCTATTTGTATATATTACAGCTATTTATTATTTTTCTAAATGTTCTAACATATTGTATTATTTAACTAGTTCAGTCTGTTACTGTTGTTGTCTTGGAGGAACTGTAACTCACATTATTTCCTTAAGGATTATGAAAGTATTCTGATTGTGATTAAAGGCACAACTTTTATGCACAGCATTTACCCACTTAGAGTGTGTGACGTGACCTGGGATGTTAAGATTCAGGGTCTAAACACACACAAAAAAGCAGACTCATTTCACAAGAAAAGAAAGAGTGAAGCAGTCGGACCATGACCTGACCTGTGACAAGCTTGGGCAGCGTACACACACACGCACACACCCCCATGCACGCACACACACATATATAGAGAGAAATTTGCTTCTTGGCTCTTTTTGTCCACTCATCGAGACACTCCCTGCATCTGCACCTCTTACCACACCACAGAGCTTTGAAGTAAAGAGATTACTGCTCTCTGAGGCTCTGTGCAGGAACACACCATTTACCGACAGCAGAAGATTTATTAGCTCCACTTTGTGGGCGAAAGGTGTGGACAAGCTAGTTTACAATATGTGAGCGAGTGACATACGCATGAAATGAAAGCACTCAGTGCTTTGGTCAAAGTGGGTAACACAAGCATGTCATTCTTCTCATTTTAGCGTCCTGAAAATGATTTCAGTGCTGTCAGTGCTGACAATGAGTTATCAGTATTGTGGGAAAGAGTAGAAATAGAAAAATAAGTAAGTCAAGATGTTCACGATTGTTGACCTAACTGCGAGTATAGTGGGAATCCAGCTTTCTCTCTTATTCACACTGACAAGTTAGAATAAATAAAGGTCCCAAATGTAAAGTTAAAAATAAGTCTTCACAGTAAAATCACTGTACTTTCAAATCCCACTTTCTCCCACGAGTCAGCCTGGGATTACTCCAACTTGGGGAGAGATTATTTCTCCTGAAAGATGAATCACAGCAAAAGGCTGTGCTATGAGCAGGAAATCACTGAACAGGGTCTGTTAGCACTTGCTCTTGGTTAGTCATACCTGATTAAACACTGCTCACAGGTTTCGTGGTTTTTCAATCTGTTTAAACACAGCGAGCCCATGTACCAGGCTCCACCACTCCACCACAGTCGTCTACATATATACACACATTCACAGTGATATTAACATTAACATGCCCCTATAAACATTTACAATCTTAATCTGACTGCAGGCCTAAGAGCATAGACAAAATTATTGTCTCTTTGATGTCTCACCTGAGCCTGCAGAGAGTCAGACATGTAAATTAGTCACATGGCCCGACTTCCACTGATTTTAGATCAAATTACTCTAAAAAGTATATGAATTGTGGCACATAAGCTGACAAAACACTGAACTCAGATCAGACACTGTGGCACACATAGCTAATTCCTTGACATTAATCAGATATGTTTATAGGTAAGTTGAGACATCATCCCTTTCGTTTTATGAATGCAGTATAACAGCACCGGCACCAGCACAACCACTTCTCAGTATGACGACAACCACAAAGAGACAAGACGGCTGCTGAGGGCCAACAGTTTCCAGGTTAAACTGTCAGAGGAGACCTTGGGTGTGGTAATTATTCAGTAATGTGGACAGTAAATAAGATACAAGATACCACAGAGGTTTGTAGTGGTGGATGGACCTAACAGAAACATGGAGAGGAGTCCCATTCAGTGTGGCGTTGACATTCTTTTGTTTATCGGTGTAGATATCTGTGTGTGTGTGTGTGTGTGTGTGTGTGTGTGTGTGTGTGTGTGTGTGTGTGTGTGTGTGTGTGTGTGTGTGTGTGTGTGTGGTCTTACACTACAGATTAACTAAGCCGATGAGAAGCGGGCGTGTAAAACTGTTGTGTTTTTGAGCCGCAGGACACAGTGTCCCAAAACACTAACTCAGATATTATTGTAAAGCCACACAAGGCCTCATGGGAGCTTTATCCAAAGCACTCATAAAGGGAATGGCGTCAAGCCGGAGACTGGGCAAACTTGACACACAGATAGCAGTTTGAACTTTTCTCACTCTGAATAGAAATCATGAGGAAGCAAGGTAGGGTACAAAGTCCAGTATTAATCATGCATGCTTTAGGGCATTTGAAGATCTTGGCTAGCAGGCTGCTGATTGCAGAAAACTAGAAAAAAAAATACTGTCATCATCTTACTATCTCAGTGGTGCCATGTGGGTCATCGGTGTTTGTTGTTGAAATTTAACAAAGCTGTGTGATACCATCACATCTAACACAAGACGGGTTATCAGCTACCTTAGGTCCATGTACGTGCTACATGAACATTTAAGAACAGGTTGACAATTCGGCTAACTGACAAATGTTAGATGAGAATTCCACGTGTCAGGCAAATATGAACAATCAATAAATATTTTTTTAAATATCATTTATTGTCAATACTGGAGGATAATATATATCATATATTAGGCTATTTGTCATTAGAGAAAAGTGTTGCAGATTGCAAAATACAAAAGGTTTACCAAAAGGCCTTTCTCCATAGCTTCCAGTGTATGCTATGTTGTGTATAGGACTACATAAACAAAAAATTGTACCAGACACACGACACAATGAACCTACCCCTGTTTTTAAAAATAAATGAGACGCAGGGTTAGCTCAAAGGTTCAAAGGGCTATCTTTATAGTCAACCAGTCTAAAACGCTGCACAAGTCACTGTAATAAATAATATCTATGTTTTAGCTTTAGTTTGACTGCTAGAAGATTTTTGAGATGATACCAATACATGCTCATAATTTTGATATATTGACTAATATATCATGTCCCTGCTTTCATGTCCCTGAAAGCAGGTACATGTGTCAGGACATGACACATAAACGGATCTCCCTAGCAACATTTATGCGTAGTTATATACTACAGATGAATTAGACAGGCTCTAGTTTTAGCATCTTTTAGCAACTTTTCTTTTTAGTGTTTTTTTTATAATTCTTTGATCGAGTTAAATCCTGCGGTAGAAAATTTAGGGAGATGAATGTCCTTCCAAGATGTGTCAATGCTTGACGCGTGCATTTATGTTCATATTTGGCCCCTACATGTCATCTCCTGCTTGTTAATGTATCACTGGGCATGTTTGATTGTTTCTGACAGGCCATAATGACCCTAATCCCACTGAGAAATGTCCCAGTGCTCCCAACAATCAGACTGCCACTGTTAATTTTTAATGTAAACACATAAGAGTAGCTACTTTTGGCAAAAAAAAAGAAAAAGAAAAAAAAGAACGAGCTTAATTTCCAAAATTCCAAAGTTTCGCTTGAAAAATGACCTTGATATCCTCATGATCATGGATGCATGGAGGACAATAATAACTGAAGGTTTTCACTTTTTCAAGTAATGCAGCACAGAACCATAGACTAAACATCATTACTAGCCCGTCCTTCACATTCCTGATCTTGAGTGAACAACTTGCAAGAAAATGTCAACTTTTTCATTAAAAGCAGATCTTTTTTTTGTTTTTGATGAACCCACATTTCTCTGTTGCATATGTAACCCTCATAAACTTGGCGTACAACTGATTAACAACGAGGTGACTCGCACGTCATATCCCGTCCTGTCCTAGCTGTGTGCTCTCCTCCTTATCGCCTTTCATGCTCATCACCTCCTCATAAACAGGCTGTCAAAGGCTCGGCTAAATGGAAAGGGAGAAGCAGGCAGCTGCATTCCAACTCCAGGACATGTTGCAATTTGCCCCTTCTGTCTAAGAAGTCATCCAAAAGGCTGGCTAAACCAAACATTTACTGTTTGCACCCAGCTAGGGGTGGGCGATAGTGATGTGTCGGTCGCGAACGAAATGGCTCTTAGAGCCGGGTCTTTGACGTGAACGACGCGAGCCGGCTCCTTATCGCGAGCCGTGTTTTTTTTTTCTTCTGTTTCTCTCACCCTTTCTCGCACTTTTATTCCACTTCACTCCGCATGCGAGCCATGTGCTTTGCGCTGGGCAGAGGGGGGAGGGGCAGTAGTTACACTCGCAGTAGCACAGGAACAGAGCGGGAGGGAGAGACAGCGAAAGAGAGCCAAGGACAACAACGCCACATTAGAAAGGTATAGTAATGGTCCACAACTATTTTCAGTTGCGGATGATAAAGGATTCAGAAAGTTTATTCATGCAGGCCCATATGACAGAGAATATGCATCGTCTTTTTGTTTTCATATTTTAATTTATATTTAATTGTGTTGCGGTTTGCAGTGTTTTGTGTTGTTTCACTTTAAATTTGTTTAAATTTAAATTGAAACAACACAAAAATGTAAATAGTTAAAAGTTGAAATGTAAATAGTTGGTTTTTGTATTATATGATTTCTTTATTACATTTTATGTGGAGTGAATAAATAAAAGTATATTTATGGTGGCTCCTAGAGACAAGGCACATACAAACTTCAAAACACGTAAAAACTACAAAACACGTACAAAACACAACAGAAGTGCTCCAGGATGTGCTCCCCCCCACAGTGTTGAGCTTTTGTTACCTAGTGGCTACACAAGCCAGGAAGTACCAACGACCGGATTTGGTGTGTGGTAGTAACAGGTAAGTGAACTTTTTTAAAATTATTATTATTTGAATATATATGAGTGCTTCTGTATAAATACACAAACAATACACATATGCTTTCAATTGTGTAATTTAACTGATCTAGGTAGCTCTGTTTTGGAAGTTCAGTTAACGCTAGAAATGTGTTTTGGAGTTTGTACGTGCTTTGTCTCTAGGGGCCACCGTATATATTTATATATATACATATATAAATAGGACCAATTTTTTTTACATTAGTAATTCCTTTTGTGCATAATTTTATATTGTTGTTAATAATAAATTAATTAAAGCAACAAAACAACCTGAAGAGCCGGTTTGGAGCCGAAAGAGCCGGCTCTTTTTAGTGAGCCGAGCCAAAAGAGACGGTTCTCTAAAAAGAGCCGGAAATCCCATCACTAGTGGGCGATATAAACGATATAAATTTGGCCAACGATAGAGATTTTGACTATATCGCTCTATCGCGATAGCGCATGTTGATGATGTCATTAAGCTGCGCCTGTTTTGGTCGAAAGCATCGCAGCGGCTAAAACCATTATCATCTGCAAATTATGGCGGGGGACAGTCATAGCAAAGAGATGAAGCACTTTTGAAATATGGGGAAAGACAAAAACTGCGCTTCCTCCACTTCCGTAACATTGATTCATTAATGTTGAATTCTCTCGCAGCTGCTCCCATGTTGTTGCAGTATATTAATAACTAACCTCGTATTGTGGATGAATAATCTCAGTTGTTCTCCTGACTGAAGTTTGGCCCCTGTATAGCATCCCGCTATGCGATTGCATTTGTCTCTAACCACCAGAATCCGTCACGTTAACTTTTAATGAGTGGAAAAAAAGTTGGCGTTCATCCTCCAGCTTCACTGTACTAATGTTATGCTAACATAGCTGTGTCGCTAGCAATCACGTAGCACAACATTATATACCAGGTAGTCCAACTTCAGGAACCCTGCAAACACCACTGCTGTTTAGTTTTCTGTCTTCATTTATGTTGGAAGTGGTAGCAGAGCTGTACGTTTTAATTAGTTTCAAAAATCTCTCAGTCAGAAAATGGTATGAAATGTTTAGGTGTAAACTACCGAGCTAACTTCCTGTTAACTTCTAACTCCGTTAAATTTAATAAATTCTGTTTTCATGGATGCCTGGATGTTAAACTTAATTGTTACACCCGATAAAGCAGCAACGCTGATGATTTAATTAAAGATGAAAGAATTTAGACCATTTTTAACTCTTAGTGTTCGTTTGACTTTGGGACCTGAAGATGACGGAGTTTTGGACCCAGATTACTCTGCGAAGCTCCTCACTACGGCAGCCGTAATGCTCTGACAATCCATCAAGCAGTGCGGCTTACCAAAGTTGTACTAAAACATTTTTTAACAGATTTCTGCACGCCAAAATCGGTTCGAGGTCAGTAAGCACAACCAGAATTCATATATAAGGCACACGCTCGATTTTTGAGAAAATTAAAGGATTTTAAGTGTGCCTTATAGTTTGGAAAATACGTTATACAGAAGAAAAGAATATATCGTGATATATATCGTTACCGCACATGCTTCAAATTATATCGCGATATGAATTTTAGGCCATATCGCCCAGCCCTACACCCAGCTAAGGTGAGACTTAGTTAGGCTGCATTCTTGACAACAGGACTAAAAATCTTAGAAGAAGACAGTTTGATGGACTACTGTATATTTGTGTCAGCCATTAAGTTAAACAAACAGTGGTTCATTTATCTAGTCATGTTAGCCGGCACTGCCTCAGAAAAGCCTCTGACTTGAGCAAGAACAGATAGTGGGAAAAGTCTCTCAACAAATGAGGGGAGCTGCAAGGGAAAGGGCGAAAGGGCTGATTGTAAGCAAATGTCAGAGTCAACACAAACAACTTCTCTTGCAGTTAATTAAAATTAAGCCACGCTCACCTATAATCTTTACCCCCCACATGTCTATTTGCTGCTAAGATAACACCAACAACAGTGAAACCAGGAAATCCAACTTAATTAAACCCTTTTTGGGATGACATTTCCTTTCCAACTCACAGGATTTTGAGAGATTATCAAGACGAGACAAAGCGCGAGTTAGTCACGTTTACAGTCAAACTGGCGTCTCATTAAGAATACACACATCTTCACGTCGATCAAGTCGGAGCCGTTATGAGACATGGGATACAGGTGTTTAACGGGCAAATTTGTATTTTTTCCCCCCTTAAAGGCCTTTATCTTATATGTGAAGAACAGGAAACATTTAAAAGTGGGTGAGGGAGAGAAACCGTCACAAAGAGATTCAGATGGCGGAAGGAAAGGTGAGCGACACGAAGCAAAGTGGGAAACTTTCTGCCTCAAGCCTGCTGTTTAATAAATTGTGCCTGCAGAGTGTATGCTGTGGTGTTACAGCTGCCTGTAACATGCATGATTGATTGCCCTCCGGATATAGCTTAAGGCAACCTGTCTGTCACAGGATTTGAACGCAGCCCTTTTAATAATATTAAAAGTAAACCATGTGCCACCGATGACATGTCAAGTTTGCATAAGTGATACTGATTTTGCACAGCAAACTGAAATTAGCTAAAAAAAAGAGAAGCTATGGGGTGATTGTAGCTCAGTCACCAGTCTGCTTGCCAAAAATCCTCGGGCAAGATACTAACCCCAAGTTGAATGTGTGTAAATGTTAGACTAGAAGCACTTCCAAAGAAAAGAAAGAACTGCTTGTGTGATTTCATAATATTATTTTACGTAAAATTATACAGTAGTCACAGCAAAACAGTAGTTTTATGAAATATGTTACTGTTGACCTGGACCAGCACAGCCATTTTTCACACCAGTGCTGTACGTGGATCGGGGTACAGTATGGTGACACCACACTGTCTCACTCTAACTGCAACACAAGGTGGGTCACTAAATTACCCAAAATGCACAAGCAAAGAAAAATGCAATAAAATATTATTAATCCTCACCCTTTATCTTAAAAACACAACATCAGACACACATATATACAAAAAAACTGCACGGTCTCATCTACTGCATCCTCATTGTTTTTCAAGGAAACACTGCCACTTCTCCTAAAGAAGAAAATAAATACAGATCATTCTAAATAGTGACTCAGTTTGCAGACTGAATTAAGCCTAACAATGAGAAGAGACTAGACGTGAGATCTTTTTATGATTTTCTAATGACATAATGACTTCAGTAGACGATGAGAATCTCTGATCCACCTCTCCCACCAGTCATGAACAAAAACCCTGAAAACTCCTCCACTTGGGGCAGCAATTCCTCCCCAACCGAGAGTGGGCACTCCACCCTTTTCTGGCTGATGACTTGGAGGTGCTAATTCTTATCCCAGCTGCTGCACACTTGACTTGTAGAAGCACATCATCTGTGATACATACAGCACGTCATAACCTGACTGACAAAGATGACAAGGGATGAATCATGGCAGCTTTCAAGAAAATGAAGGTGAATGCAGAATGCCGCATATTCCAGGAAAAATGAACAAATTATTTTTTCTTTTTTGTGAAAGGCAAGCCAGTGTGCTTCCTTTGTGGTGAGGTGCTGGCAATAATGAAAAGGGCAAAGGTTGAGCGCTGCTACAGTTTGAAACATGCTAAACTTGATGAGTAGAGAGGAGAAATGCACTCGTAACTCAAAATGAATCTTCATCTTTTTGAGTTTGAGTGCTCAAAAAGCATCTTTCACACAACAACAGACTGACAGCGAGAATATTACGTGTGCAGGTTTTGTGGTGAGTGCAATTTATAGCCATGAAGTTGAAATCTAATGGGGCTAAGTAACACAGTAGCTATAGACCTTTTTGTTGGTCTTTCGTTTTTGCATCCCTCGGTATGTGTTCATAATAGTGTGGCCCTCAGACAACTATATAAAAATTTAAATGGCCCTTCACATGAATAAACAAAATCCAACAATCAAACACATGGAGAGTGAAGTAGAAAACACACAGTGCAACATAGGAAGCCCGTCAGCCTCAGCCCATTGGGAACGTTACTTTAAAGTGCAGACTTCACAAAGGCCTGAAATAATTATCCACTGCCAAAAACACACAGCACTTGCAAATTCAGCATTCTAACACAAAGGTAGAGAAGAAACCCAGAGTCAGAGGGAAGTGGAATGTGAGCGGCTCCTGCCACAGCCAATCAGCGTGCAGGCTTTATTCCTACCTGTACCTGTGTCTACTGAGCTGTGCCAGTATATGCACATAATTTAGCCTATACTTTATAGTCAGTGCTAATTATAAAGCAAAGCATTTCAGTCTTTTCAACATTCATGCTGAAAGACTTTCTTCATCGAGTAATTTAATGCCTTAGGAAACGAATAAATGTGTAATAAATTACTTCTTTGAGTAATTACTCAAACAATGAGTAGCTGTGATGAATCCAGGTCACTGTACTTTCAGGAAACAAAGAAACTACATGAGGCGGTGAGCACACACTTCGCTTTCATATCATTCACAGTAAGCACGCCTAGTTCTTAACACACTTAAAGAACATTTGGCTGCATTTACAGAACAAAGTCGATGACTCATCTCTGGTCAAACAGTGATGAAAGAGTGTGCATGAAGTAGAAAACATGGCTCACACAGACTCACCTTCACTTTGCATCTCAGGATTTTCATATATTTATGTCAGGGCAGGGCAATTTGGATATATATATATATGTCAATGCCAGCATGAACAATAACAGCACACTACAAAAGCCTAAGCCTTACAACTATCATAATGTCAAATTATCTACTTTAAAGATTTACATTCTTGCAATATGGACTAGACTAAGATTAAATGTCTCTCTATAATGACAAGCATCACTGTTAGTGGATTTAAATGTTTATACAAAAGGGAGAAATGTAGGAATGCACTGCAAACCACTTTCACACATAGCAGACTGCTGATAAACTTTGTTCTCTTTTTTTCATCAGGGTACTTTTTTAGTGGAAATTAAATGCAGACGAAAGAGGAGGTGACAACAATGTCATACAGTTGAATAAAGAAAAAAGAAAGGACTCCGCACCTGTAGACAGGCACCCACACTAACAGGGTATCTCAGCTGGACAAACATCCTGTTTGAAAACCACCATCTGTCTTTGGTGAAACAGTAACAGGAGACCAAACTAATTTAGAGGCAGCTTGACAAATTAAACATGGCAGGACATCCCCTTGATGATAAAGAAACTCACTTTTTATTGGCAACAAGTGAAACCTAGGCTGAAGCGGGCAAAGAAAGTTCAGCTTGTGGTTGCAGGTTTGTCTCCTGTCACTGGATGAATAATATCGTCAAGTACTGCTGCAGGGTGTAGCCCCCCCCCCACCACACACACACACACACACACACACACACACACACACACACACGTGTATTTATATCCTTGTGGGGACATCTTGTTGACATAATGCTTTCACTAAAACCACATTTTGAGTCTCAAAAATGCTTTCAAACTGTTTGTCCTATACTTGTGTTTGTCCCCACAAGTATAGTAAACTACCAATTTTTGGTCCCCATGAAGATGTTAATACCCGTCCACACACACACACATAACTGACAGAGAAATATACCGATCAGGCAAAACATTGTGACCACCGACAGTTGTGGTAAATAACTGATCTTCTCTTCATCATAGTATCCGTCAGTAGGTAAGATATATTAGGGATTAACTGAACATTTTGTCCTTAAATAGAAATATGTTAAAAGCAGGAAAAATGGACAAACGTGGGGATTTGAGTGAGTTTGACAAGTGCCAAATTTTGAAGAGCCTGGCCTGTGTTGTCTGATCCAACAGATGAGCTACAGTAGCTCAGATTGATTCAAAAACTGCATCACGGTTTGTTGTGTATAGGGCTGCATAGTCACAGACCAGTCAGGGTGCCTATGCTGACTCCTGTCCACCACCAAAAGCACCAACAATGGGCACGCAAGCAAGAGAACTGCAACACACAGTAATGGTCCAGTGACCTGGTCTTATGCATCACATTTTCTTTTACATCAATTGGATGACCGGGTTTGTGCGCATCGCTTAACTGTATAACACCTGGCACCAGGTTGCACTATGGGAAGAAACAAGCTAACAGAGCAGGCTTGCCCAAAGCAGTTTGATGCTTTGGGCAATGTAACATCCTTGGCATGTACCATCTAAATGGACTGGTTCTTATATAGTGCTGTTCCATCCTTACCTCATTCACCCAGCCCTTTTTTCTATGCTCTAAGTGCTTTCTATTTAACATTCACACACATTCACACTCCAATGTCCAAAAGCCACCCCAGGGTCTACAATAATACCTAAGCCTTGTTGTAGACCATGTACAACCTTTCATGGAAACTGAATCCTGTGAAGGCTGTGGCCTCTTCAGCAGGCCTCAAAGCAAAAATGGTTCAGAAATGGTTTGAGTAGCACAACAATGAGTTTAAAGTGTTGACTTGGCCTCCAAATTCCCCAGATATCAATCCAATCACCCATCTGTGGGATGTGCTGGACACCTTGCAAAACTGCTGCTAACATCTTGGTGCCAGATACCACACTACACCTTGAGGGGTCAAGTGGAGTCCACAACTTGATAGGTCAGGGCTGTTTTGGCACCAACACAATATGAAGCAGGGGTCATAACGTTATGCCTGAACGGTGTACATACAAATGTATACATGTAAACAGGAATACACATACCGCTGGACTAAACCTGACCACATGCTTCTCAGTGACGCCATACCTCAGTAGTGAACCATGAAGCCAGAAATCACAAGAGGCTCACAGTATTAGTAACAGTATTACTATTAAAATGTTGTCCATTGCTGTATGTAAAAGAAGAGAAGTAGCTGTGGGAGACACAGATGGACAGTCAGCCACACAGCTGTAACAGAGCTGACAGCAACCCATGTTGGCGTGCATGTTCAGTGCCAAGTTTCTCTCAGATATTACTCAGCTTATATAAAAGAAGTGCAGGTGTGCATGAAACATCTGCCTTTACCTGCTAATGCCTGGAAATTTTCCAACGCCAGATTTTTTTTTATCTCTCTTTGTTTACATATTCATTTCATACATGTATTTATTTATAAATATTTATTTAGCCTTTTATCAGTAATAAGCGTTGGAACATCCTATATTTATACCAGCACTTATTTGTATTTTACGGACGCACAACAAGTTGCAGCACACGCACACTTCCTAAAAAAAATACCAAGTGTAATCCAATACTTGTGGATCATTTCTCTCTTCAAAGGTGAAAAATGGCATGAAGACAGAGAGGTACTGGAGCATATGGGTTTTTCAAGCTACAGGTAGCTCCCAGTAGCCTGGAGGCTAGCTTCTTTTCTGTGCAGCTGAGGGCATTTATGCAACCGGGGGAGGAAAGAGGGAGGGGATCTCTTACACTTTTGTTAAGATAAAAACAGTCCTCACTGCAGGTATTTCTAATGAAAGCGCCACCATAACCAATCTGCTCTGTGGAGATTAGCAGGAACCCCGAGCCGTGCTGGGATCCATTTCAACATGTTTTTAGAAGCCGTTTTTGTGCTGCTACACAGAATGCAACTCATGTCATTACCAGCTGATTGGATACAGCGAATAACTGCGTTAAGATCAGGGCCCGTAACCATGGTAAAGGGATTTTATACCGACAGCCGTCGCTCAGCATAAAATCACTTTAACCCCATTTTAACCTACTTTTTACTCCAAATTTCTATTTGATCTTCTATTTGAAAAAGATTCTGTGTCAGTGTAAAACTTACTGGCTTGCATGGGATAGACATGAAAGTGTTGCATCGAGGCATGACACTAGCCCTTTGATAGACCTCGTTCAATGACAAAGACCACTATCACATATGTATTAGCAGGAATGTTGGATTACAGTCACGTTTACGGCCCACAGACTTTTATCACTGATCAGTCCAGTGAACAGTTCTATTGACTGTATAAGGCCCTTACAGAGCTTACAACCCATTGCACAATACTGTACTGGAGCACGTAAACGACACAAAAAGCTGTGATAAAAGATTGAAAAAGTAAAATCACCGGGGTGCGGTGCTTTGAGAAAAAGGGTTTGCCAGAAAAGTTTACTTCTATCGAAACATATGACGAAAGGTGACGTATGTTCCTGTGCATGTTCTAACTGAACATCAGATGTGTGTACAGTGGGTGGACCAGTTTAATTTTCACCTCGCAGCAGAAAGGGGAAGGCCCCGTCAAATTAAATCGTTGACTTTCATAGCCTCTGGCTGCTGCAGTCAGACAGGGATGATCCTCGATCCCAGCCACGTCAACTCTGGCGTATTCATCAGTCAAAAGAATGTGTTATTTTTTCAGCTTTCATCTGTAAAATGAAGCAGTTTTTGGATCAGTTTGAGTCAAATATTTGGAGTTTTTATGTGTATTCTCTCTTGGATAATCATTCTCCCTCCTGTCTTGTCTCAACCTGAAACCTGGCAGGTTGTAACTGTGCAGAGAAGAGTAATACATTCCTAAAATACCATAAGGTCAGGGGACTGGAAGAGCCAATAGGTGGCCAGCTGACTGCCCTGTTTCCCCCCCTTCCCTGAAACAACAGAGAAAAAAAAAAGACCTTCTCGGGGAAAAAAATCTCTCTGAGACCTTAAATGGGTGATCCAAACAGATAGGGGGAGTGGGGAGGTGAATAGTTGGTACAAATTGGCCTCAGGTAGTTCTTGGATTATTTGGGTAAAGCCCATCCCCAACAAGAAGCAATGCTGATCTACTAATTGGATGTGCAACCCATATTCAAAATATATTGTTGAAATTCAGCTCAGCAACCATTTAGTGTAACTGGATAATAACCTGCATCTTAGAAGGTTTCAATTAAAAACAACAACAACAAACAAACTCTTTATTCCAGAAATGGGAGTGGAAGCCATTTGACTCGACTGGTATCCTGAACTCTGACTCACAAGGACAACAAAGAACAGTGTTCTTCTCTGTACATGTCATGACTGGTGCATACGTCTTGGCGTTTTTCAGATATTCACACTGCAGTTCCAGCCAGAGAAAATATGTTGCTAAAAGCTGTGGGGTTCATTGAGACAGATATGCAACCACAAAACCACACAACTTATTTTAAAATCCCTTCCTCTAAGACATTGCAGACACCAGCACACTGTTATGTCTTTACAGAGTCATGCACTCTTATCGCCTATTGACTCGGCCAACTATTGTTTTGTGAGCGCCACCATCTCCAAACCACATATCAAAGCGGATTTCACTTATGTCTCGTAAGATGAAATAGGTGACATCAACAGCATTGTGTTTTTCCCTGCAGATGTGTGCTACACTGCATGCCCACAACATGACATGCCCTGCTGTGTGATGTGAATCTTTAAGCAGAAGACGTATTTTCAGTGTGAGATTTAGGCTACAATTATATTAATATTGCAGTAACGTTAGTTTTTATGGGTTAAACAGAGCTAGCAGCATAGCTAACACTGGCCAATAACCAGCACATATGGACTTAAGCTTGGCAGTACAGGAGTATGTTATTCAGGTAATTCATGCAGACATATATTTCTTCCCCTTTCCAGTTTTATGCAGAACCATCTAGGTTTATACTTACAGCTCAGACATGAGAGTGAGTTTGGTCTTCTAATCTAATCTGTCATTGCATGACTTGCAATGAGAAATAAACCTTATATCTAACTTCACTGATGAGAGCACAGAGGAAGTGGGCTCTGATCTGAAACGTTTCTTCATGCTTTACTCTTCAAAGCAGAACGACACTGATAACAGCACATTACAAACATGCTGTGTGATCATGGAAGCGGATGGATGAAGGGGCTGCTCTAATTGACCGAGTGAAATCCTATACTGCACAGTAACACAGTTTGAGGAGCTCTCATTAGAAATGCCACGAAGACGCCTGAACATCAACAGATACAAAAGCACTTCCTATGTAAATCCTTGCAAGTGCTCCACACTGGTGTTAAGCTGGGAAGTGTTACAGGCCAGTAAAAGCTTTAATAGGAAACAACCCCAAGTTCTCTCTAGCCGATAGCGGCAACAATAGTTCCACCCAAATTCCAAATACAGAGTGAGTAGATGTGCAAATGTTTACTTTACAAATATTTAATAACTGAATATAATACAGCCACCCACATCATGACTGAAAGTTCAATCACAATGCACTGAAATGCACATCAGGATAAAAATGCTCTTATTGTACCAGGACTGGCTTCCAAACTAGAAGCATACACGTGGTTTACAAACCAGGATTTATCTGTGTTCAGAGAACTGTGAATGCTGGTTAAAAACAAGTGTGTTTGTGAGTGTTTCTACCAACAGCTGGACCAGCAGCAGAAACTATTAAAAATAAATCTCATCTATTCACTTTAAACAATGCGATTTTCAGTTTCGTTCATTATTGTTGCAATAATGAATAAAAAAAGACAAACCGAGCAAGTAAGAAAAAAAACTGACAGTGAGATAAAACAAATTTGTGTAAAAGTCATGTAATATGGTGATCGTGTAAAAAAAACCCAAAAAAACAAAAACAGTTTTGCTTTCAAAACAGGTCACATCAGGCCGGACGTGTTATGAGACACGTTTTCTACACGTTGACAGTGCACGGCAAAGATTTACAACGCCGCCGGGTACGAACTTCGTCGAATTACTTCCAAAGAGCGTAGAGCACCTGTCCTATATTCTCACTGTACTAGAACAAATGTCTGGTTTGGTCTAACTAAATCTGCAGACGTGGTCTCCAGCAAGTTGTTTCTCTCACAGGTAGTATGTAAGTGGAGCACAGAAACGCTCGACAGGTGACAATAAAGCGTCCTACTTTTGCGCAGTTAACCGTGCACAGTACGAGGTGAACAGAAAGTGCTGCTTTACCACGACTGTTTGCCTGCCGACATATTACCTCTAAATGAAAAAAGAAAAAAAAAAGAAAATATAAAGCAATTTCTGAAAAATGCATTATCCGACTATACTTACAGATACTGTCTGGAGCCCACCGTCTGCTCATGCAAAGCCACAGAGAACCCAAACAAGCTCCCCCTGGTTTTCCCCTCTTTGATCACAGGAAACCGTTCATCTATATTAAATCCAGTGCAAGTTTGCGTCCAGTGGCACACGGCCAAAACAGCGCAGAGTAAAAGTCTTTCAGACATGTTTCCGTTGTTTTCTCCCTTGTTAGGTGCACTCAGTTCTCGCAGGTCCACGATCAGCGAACGAGCATGGGGTCCGGGTGGCAACTCTGCCGCAATGAGCTCCAACAGGTAGGCTGCTGCTTCGCAGAGACCTCCCCATTAACAGCCCCTCTGTGCAAAGTCACTGCCTAGGTGTCGGCGCCTCATGTTCGCTCCGCTGCCCTGCCCCTAGCGGTGTCCCTCCCTTCCTGTCAGATCTCGACATCCTTCAGAAGCAAGTGCATTAACTACAGGGAGCTGCAGACTCTAGTGGTGTGCGATACAGCGAATTTTAATATCAATCCGAAGCCAAGTAAATACATGGACCGTTTTGTTGATACCAATACCGATACTTGTAAAGGCAACTTATACAGGGAGAAGCAGTGTGCTATGATTTATGAAACGTATCATCAATTTGGAAATCCTCTACACATTTTAATGACCGCGTGATCGGTGCGATTTTCATTTTCCACAATAATTAGTTGATACAACAAAACACACCTTTCAGCTTTTCGTCTCTTTTAATGTAATTTGAAGCTAATTTTTTTAGGAGACCTGAAATGTAGACGTGCCTATCTCTAAAGCACTTTATGTCAACTTCTGTTGTTTAAATGTGCTATAGGCTGTATAGGATTTTTTCATTGTGCACGTTTGAGGTATATTTTTTCATTTCCAAGAAAATTATTTAAATAAATCAGTGCAGTGGGGTGAATACTGAACTTGGGGAAGAGAAATAAAGTATCCTATCCTATCACACTAGTATTGATCCGATACCAGTACCAGCTTTGGTATCAATATATATTTGGACCTCTAGCAGACATTCTGTAACTGTGGTTAATGGTGTGAAAACCTCGTCTGTCACTATAACTACTTGTCACTCTTTCAAACCTCCTGTTCCTGCTCTCTATCGCTCTGCTGGCTGACAGAATCAGCAAGTCACTCTACAGAGGAAGACTTGTGAACACTAAACAAAAGCTACGAACGTAAGTAGCTTTTGATTTAAGGACTGCATCTTAAATGGCACCGTACCGAAATGTCTGCTATTTTTGTTACCACACACACACACACACACTGCTGCAGTGGCGAATGGTTTGCTTTAAAAGAAAAGGAAACAAAACTCAATATGAAAGGATTTCCGGTCGTAGCAGACAGCTAATTTGAATCAGGCATTTCACACATCAGGATTACTCTTGAATGCTCTGACTCTAAAAAAAAAAAGATATTTAACTTTTCCATATGCTTATCAACATCATGAAACCATCAGAGGAGTTTCTTCCAGCTAAATGATCTCTGTTTTAGTATTTTCAGTTTATATTTTGAGTATTTTTAATCTAAGAGTTGCATGATATACATGGCCCGCCCCTCACATGAGCACTCTTGTGACAGCCACCGTTTGCCTCACTCCACTGCCTATTGCTCAAACTTCTGGTGTCCAATGGGGAAGTTTATTAAACCCTTAATCTCCTTAGTGAGTTCATGGAACAGGCCAGAGTTTTTAAAGCAGCCTTTCCTTCTCTCAAATCTCCCTCCACCCCAGTTCCTCTCAGGTTTTTTTTGTACTTGCTTCCTTTCTTTATCAAGAAACTGCAGCTCCATCTCCTCCCTATTTTCCTGTACTCCACAGCAATGTGCTATCTTTCATCATGTCTACTTTATTGGCTGACCACTGGCTAAAACCTGGCCTAGCTGACCTTCTCTAATTGATGGAGTAAGCTCCCACTCTCCCCCTTCATCCTTTAGGAGTTGCTCTCTCCCAGAAGTACTCTCTCCTTCATCCCCAGTGAAATAATGCCCCTTGGGGGTTGTAGTTCACTGTGCACTTTTCACAGGCAAATTGCAAACACTTCATCTACTCTTTTTAAAGAAAAAAGTGTGTCTCAGGTATTTAGTGCAGGTTTTTTAGTCATTGCAACTGCTCATAGGTCTTCAACATCACTGTTTGGATATACACAAGAAAAAGTGTGTTGGAAAACAAAGAGAACAACTGCAACGAGCAGGTTAAGTTGCATTCCACAGATTTTAGTGTAGCATGAAGTCTGCCCTGGAAATTGGCCGGTCATGTGTCAGACACCCTATACTTTTCAGTTGTAGTATAGCAGCATTGGTACATTTGGGGCACTATCTTGCAAATGAATGTTCTTCTTTTACACAGGTGAGTGCACAAAATGTCTGTGTCTACAGTGTCAACATCCTGTTGTGACCTTATTAAGGCACTCATCTGGTACAGCGCTGACGTTAAACAGATACGAGCGTGCTCCAACTCAGCGGAAGACAAATGTCCTGAGAGGAACTTAAAGCGAAAAAAGAACAAGAGATGAGCAGCCTGACCTCCCCCTTTAGACTGGTCTGTGCCATACCATTCCATAGTAAAAGGGCTGCAGAACATCTGATCCTTAACCCCTTTAGCTCTTAGACCTGCCTTTTTATCACCTGAGAAGTGTCCCCTGGGAAGCTGACAGATAATGACAAACCCTGTCTCTATGTATTAGCAATGTGAAATTGCGCTGACAGCCAGCTGTAAATCACTTTTATGACTCTGTTTCTTTTCATAGAATTAATGGGAGTTTAAAAAATACAAAAACTATATCGAAATATCTAAATTAGTCACAAAACAGGAGTTCACTTTAAGACCCTACATACAGGAAGAAAAAAAAAGTTCCAACTTTTAAATATGTATTCCCCTGACCCACATGTAAGCTAACACCAGTCTCTGTGAACCATGGGGAAAAAGAGCAAAATACACTTGGTTCCCCTAGAGTCTCTGTTCTGGAACTATTAACCCACAAGACACACATGGAATGTAATTTGCAATTTATCTGCCGGCTTCCTGTTTTGTTTTTTCTCTACCAAATCAACCACCATCCCATCCCCCATCACCATAGTGCATAACCCACTCAAAAACCTAAATTCAACCCTTCCCCTAATTCAAATTACTACAATGTTTGTCTTTCTGCACCAGAACATCCACTTAATTCATCAGGTTAGGATTATATGCTTATAGCATCTTCATGCTCAGCTTTCCTGCTGCTTTGTGGTTTGTTACATACTCCAAACTGAGCTCTATGAAGGCCTCCATTGACAGAATGCTGAAGGCTGATGGGGTGGATGCTATGTGGAGTTCTGATCTGAATGCCTGATAGTGGAAATGGACTTGTGTATTGTAGAGGGCTGTGGAAAGAGGAGAAATGTGAGGGCATGATTATCCTCCATAACAGTCCCATAATAATTAATCTTCCTGACAGGACTTTGTACTGTACTCCCCTGCCTTGTAAAACCTGAAATTACACAGATTTTTTAAAAGCATAACTAGATGGCATCCGCATCTTGAATTTCTATGAATATTAATCCACATTAGCTGAACCGGAGAACAGAACATACAGAGCAGAACATTGACTAAATATGAAACACAGCACGCTCTCACACCGAGCCCTGGCTGCCCGGTGACGGCTGAGCTGCTTGTTGCCATGGAGCTGAGAGTTGCTATGAAGGCAGTATGTTCCGAGCGGCGGTAATGTCTGTCGAGGACACTGTGGTCTGTTTAAACTCCAGCAAGTACTCTTGCTGGGCTCAAATGACCTTTCGCAGGACAGAACACAATCTATTCAGGAAACCTAAGAGTATTTATGCACAAAGCACACAAATAATGTGTTCTTTATAGCAGTGTGGACACAACTTCTTCTGCACTCTTAGTGTACCTATATAAAGTGAACTTTTGTCCAACCAGCAGGAGACAAAAGACAACAAACTCCATTTTTCCCCCTGCTGTCTGGCCCCAGAGTAATCTATTTTTATAACAAAATATGAATAAAACATGAGCGTAATCTAATAATATGACATTTATTCTCATAAGCCTGAATATTGTTCCCTAGTTTTTAAAGAAAAAAGTTGCAGGCAGCACAGCACCACTGTAGGGCAGTCCATAAAGAGGTCATAGTCACATCGCCCCATTATATCTCCCAACAAATGTTCACAACAGTAAGAAACAACTGACAGTTTGGTATGAAGGCAAGAATTTTACCCATTTTATCAACTGAAATCTCATTATTAGACAGATCTTTAGCTTGAGATTGAGGAAGCAAAGGATGGAACCCCCTTAAGGGCCACCACACACATTATGATTATATATGGAACAGTTTGCCTGAGATTTCCATCTTCCTTGTTTCTGCGGTTTTGCTGAATCCTCATTTGGGAGTGGGAGTGGGAGTGTGGCGTTTGAAGTTTTCCATGCATCTGTGCCGTATACAAATGTGTTCATGGTATGTGTCTGTGTAGGTGTAAATATTTGAGAGTATATGCTCACATTTGTTCATATGAGCGTGGGGGGATTTATGTCAGGATTCACATGTCTGTGTTTGGTTTGTGTGTGTAACGGGAAGGAAATGCAGCAGGGGTTTAGGACCCACGCATGTCTGGGGTGGGGGGTGTAGGGTGGTCCTCTAGTGCTGTAGCATAGGAATGTATAGCCTGAAGAAGAAGGCGTGGCCCTGAACACTCTCCCTACTGTCCAGAAGCACCTGTTTTTCAGCTTAGCTTTCAGATAGAGAGCTGGGAAACAGTGGGATGTAATGACTGCATGACAGCTGCTTCAATTCAACAATTCACACACTCATTTCTAACTCAGTCCCCAGATACCGAACACATTTTATCTTTAAACTTCTTTAAAAACAGTAGTTTTGTATTTGGAGAGTTGACTTAGGGATTGATAGCAATTTCATATCTTTTACATTAAAACTGAAAAAAGGAAAACATAATTTTACCTGCCCAAAACCAACCAGTTATTGGTTAATTTCTCCTTTAGCCAGTTCTGTAAGCTGTAGAAAAGCCAAACTAAAAAAAAAGAAAAGAAAGAAATGAATGATTTGAGCTTTAACAGGGAGTGCCAGGTTATTTCTGAGGAGTGAACAGTAACTTCCTGGCAACCTCAAGGTGACAAAGACTCTAACAAGACAAATAAATAACATAGTACCCAGTGACCTTTAAAAGTGTCGGCACAGACGGATTTTTGTTCCCCTCAGAGAGGGGAAGCTCACTGGCTGCTTGCTATAGTGTACTACACAGCTACGAGAGAGAAACGCTGAGCCTCCAAATAACCTCTTAAAGGTGCAAAAAGGCACCTTTAAGAGGTTATTTGGCTTGAACCAATCACTGTAATCTCAGGAAGAACTAACAACTGAGATTGTTTTTGCAAATGCTGGGGGTGACAGTGTTGTGATATTTTGATACCATGATAGCATTTACAGGATATTGTTTTATAGTGATATCATACATGAAACTGTTACTCAATAAAGCCCATTTACTAGTTGTTTTTCTCTTTCTCTCTGACCCAAGAATTAATGTGTAAGACTCACAGGCTGGTACCCCAAGGTCGAAAACACCACAGAGACGAGACC
>NW_005187406.1:935790-937745 GCF_000239375.1 Pundamilia nyererei
AACTCTGCTTATCGCTCGTGCCTTGGAGGGAAAACCGGGATGGACATTTTTTTCCTTCAGACAGGAATGTTCTTAATGGACTATATAACCTGCTAGAAATGCACTTAGTGCGATTTGCTGACACGAAAATAAAATAACAAATATTAATCAATTCTAAACTGTCATGAAACATTGCGTTAAAAGTAAGAAAAATGTAAGTTAACGATTGAGGAGCAAAAATGAAATTAAAGCACTGACACCCTCTCAGCAGGGTTTAATCATTAAAACGGAGCGACTGGATGCAGCATTCCTTTCTCTGCTCGTAGAGAAACTTTTGTTTGAAAGAACAATTCAGTGCTGAGGAGTCATAGGTAGGTCTACATAAAGAAATGCCCGAGGGGAAGCTGGGTTTGATTTGGCTTAATGCCCAGAGGGCCGATAACCTTGGGCATAAATTCTCAGTCTGAAAGATAGAGAACGAATAACCACAAGAAAAATGTCCAAAACAATACAGTTCTTATTCACCCAGTGCAACTTAGTTATATATGACAGTTAGATCTTCAAAGGAGTGGCAGAGTAAAGGAGCTATTTCTCTGGGGAGTGATACCAGCTTGACCTTTAGTCAGAAATCAGTCATAACAAAACTCCCTCTGACCACACCAGTCATTAGGAATAGCTTTTGTATGTGTGTGAGAAAGCTCGGGAAAATATCTCACCCTTCTTCCTCCACCCATGGGGACTCATTAACTTAGAACTTGATACTTAACAACCCTATGAAGCCCACACCGTCACTTGGCTGCAATGTTTACTAAAGGAGCAGCTATCTATCACAGAGACTTAAACAATCCCCTTTCAGTCACATTATGTTTATGGGTACACGGGGCAACATTGTGTGCTGCAACAGTGTAATCGCTGGAGATGAGGCATCATGAAAAGATGGGGAGCTGGCATGCAATTGTCTCTGAAAGTAGCCTCGACAAACCCCCAAAATGCTATTCCCATTTAGATTCACCTAATCCAATTGTTAACAACCTCAATATTCTTCACCCTGGATAATAGGTAGATATACAGGGCAGTAAATCTGATGCATGTTGCTGTGACTGGGCGTAATTTTATTCCGTGGACAGACCATTGAGTGATGAGACAATCTGGAGGGCAAACGCAGTAAATCTGAACAGCAAACACAGTGTGGTGGCCCATTGCTCCTTCTATCTCTCTGCTGTGGTGAAATGAGTTGCTGTGATTTACAGTGCTGCTTTATAAAGCCTCCTTCCTGTCTGTGCAGCATATACTGTAGGCTGTCTGGTTTCCTGACCCCAGCTTCACTGGTTATCCCTTAGACTTCCTATAAACACTCGCCCTCTTTTGATCGGCTGTTTGCTGTGGATGCTCCGTGACCACATGGTGCCGTTTTGTTTATATCTTGCACGACCTGCAAGTAAATGTTGGGGCATAAAAAGATGTGTTTTTTGATTGGAAACATGTGTTGGTTTTTGACGAGCGGCTCTTGGTTCTCCACGTGTTGAGATTGGCAGATGGTCAAGATTGGATTTGTAATAAAACTGCAGGAAGGTTTCATAAACTGACTGCACAGTTAAGGCAACTGGAGCTACAAAGATTTACATCTGAAAGACTTTCCGTACTGGTAAATTGTGAAAATATTCTTAAAACCTTGTGCGTACCACTCTTGATACAAAACACTGTGCCTGTGCGCTAATCCACTCTGTCCCTCTTTAACTCTGTGTGTGTGAATGCAGAGCTGCCCTGCGCATTTTCCACTCAATTGAATGGCCCTCTCAGATCATTAAATATCCATTCATTTGTGAGGGACACTGGGAGGAACTCAGCAGCAAGGCAAATACAGAGAGGCCTGTCTGAGGGGCACCGCACTTCACAATGTGGCCTGGAAGAGGATGGGTGGCAATACCACTCAAAAATGCCCACCGGCTCAGTATGTAGCTATATATATATATATA
>NW_005187406.1:937841-960036 GCF_000239375.1 Pundamilia nyererei
AGATAGATAGATAGATAGATAGATATATTTAAAAGTTCAGATTCAGATAAAGTTAATTAGCTAATCTACTCTAAAATCTGTATCTGTAGCAAGTAGATGTACCCCCTGAGGAACAAGTGCTTCTGTTTTTCTGGTCTAGACTTGGTGTTTTTACTTCTCTCCTGGGGACACCAAATCCTGAAAAAAAGGAAAGGGAAAAAAAGAAAACCCGCCAATACAGGAGGGAGTGGTGGTAGGATACTCGTCCCCTGCAGCAAAATATTTCTGCATATACTTTCACACTAACGCTCCCAGGCTGGCTTTAGCACCTGATTGTCTCAGATGTGCAACATTTAATTCAAGGGACATGAATTCAAAAACACGGAGATGAGAACACACAGAGTTTGAGAGAGAAATGTGCTGGAATGGGAACTCCCGACTTTCGCCATGCTTAGACATGCCTACGAAAATCTATGCTGTGTTAACAAGCCCACCAGATAAGTAGGTGGATGTCTTACACAAGACCTTTCTGTGATTTTTCTTTCAAGCATTCATTTTCCAGTCAGAGGTAGTCGGTGGGAGCAATTTTAGGCCACAGAAAGGTGCTGAACACTAGCTGATTTTATGTGCCTTAAAATGTGAAACTCTTCGGAATTTAGCATTTTATTATTAACAGTTACGCCACAACTAGAAGTGAATTACTGTTAATGTGTGAGGTCAGATCAGAAGCAGAAATGCCAATACATTTGATAGTGTTTATGGGAAAAAGTGGTGTCACACTGACTGCAGATTTCTTATAGATAGGCTGCTTCCAAGGAAGCACTTTCATCTAATTTGTATGTTTCAGACTAAGCCCGAATAAACATGTCTGGATTTGGGTGGGGCTTCCTGCTGAAATCCTGGGAGAGGGCATCTCAACCCATAGACTCAGGAGAGTGTTGTATATTCACTCTCCAGGGATCAGTGCTAGAAGAGACTATGACAAAAGGGGTGAAGGGTCAAGATGGACTGTCAAAAATTGGTACCGAGAGTCATGAGAGACAGAGACATTTGCAAATATTACACATAGTTTAAATTAAAGTTTAGTGGGAGGTTCTGGATGGCAGCTGGCTGAAGAAGTAGATAGCTTTAAATTACAAATCATGGCAAGTCTAGCCTTGTGAATCCACTTGGCTCATGGCCCATTTAGAGAGTGGCCTCAATGAATGGAAAAGTTTGAGTGGTAGGTGAACAAAGGGGTGGTAATCAAAGAAGTCTCTCTCTTTTGATCACTCCCTGAACAGCTGTTTCTGCGGACCGCTCTTACTCATCCACTCTTGGCAAAGTGGAGCCAGAGAATAGGCGCATTCTTGTCAGGGAAGCTGGGGCTGCCAAGATGGGGACACTTGTACGGATGCATCTGTGCAGCTTCTGGTTTCGGTGCCAGCTGAATCGATGGAGTGGACAGACCATGTGAGGAACACAAAAAGATGTAATACAGCTAAAAAAATTTAAATTAAAAATAAACAAGCAAACAAAAAAGGTTAGCAAAGAGGAAGTGGCCAGAGGATGGACAGGATATTGATGTGGACACCTTTTTTTCCCTGTGTATGAAAAGAACACACAAACAGTGCGTTGTTAGGCTGCCTATTGTTCAGCTCAATGGAGTTGGCTCTGCTCTCGCACACCACTCAATTAGTGCAGTGCAGTGTTTCAAATACTGACTGACATGGAATGCTATACAGGTCATAGGCCTGCTGTCTCTATCCAGGAGGCTGTTTGTTTATGTGCCTGCTTTCAAACTGTTAAATAGTGGATACTTGTTGAAGTAGTGTGTCATCACAGTGGGAGGTCTGATTACAGTGGAGTCATACTGGACAGCTTGGCATGATTAAAATGAAAATAACCAGTGATGTTTTTTTAATATGCATATAAGCACCACTTTCTATTTTATCTATTTAGCTATCCACTGATTTGACCAGTTTATTTTTAGAAACATATTTAAACTATTTATCAGTCACCTTTAGCCTTTTCAACATTTTAACTGCTTCACAGGGTTTTTTTTTATTACTTATGGTACTTCAGTTATTGTCTTTAGGCACATATTTGAACTCTGAGTTACTGGCTTGAGTCTTTTATACAGTCATTTGCTCAAATTAGTAACAGTGGTTAGTAAGGTTTTATGGGAAGCCAAAATAATTCATGCACTTGCATATGTAGGTGCATCTGACAGACACAGATAATAATTATTTCTAACAGAAAGTATCACTGTATTTCTAGTCACCAAAACAGTCTTATAGACTGCAAGAGACCTTTAGGATACAGCAGCTGCTCAAGCACCCCAAAATTTCATCACAGCACTCCTAAAAATAACTTTATTACTAGCAATAATAATAGCATATTTAGTATTATTTTCTGACATTGCTTTCTAAATGTTATATATTCCTAACTTGTCTACTGACGACAGTAGAGAATATAATGAAAACAGGTTTTGTAACCTGTGTTGATGTCATGATGTTGCACTGCACTGACGCAGAGGCGCTGTTGCTGTGGCTTGTCATCAATAGCCTAATAAGACTTCCGTTGCCTCAGCAGAAGGAGAATGCAGAGGGAATTTAATGACGCAAATCAGTGATGCAGATTTAAAACACACTTTAACTGAAAAACAAATGTTCAAACTGTTCTGATAATGTGGGGATATTGCTATGACTTATAAAGTGTCTGCTTATTTTTATTTGATCAAAAAATAGCACCAAAAACATTCGCTTAGCTAATTTTAACCTTCTGATCCACTAGTCTGCTGGTATATCTGCCAGCAAAGGAGCTGATATATATGCAGCAGCCTGTATTTAGTTTGAATATTGCTATATATTATTGCTATATGAATCAGTTTGCCTTTCATTCTCTGTAAGATTTAACTTTTGGGTGATGGTGCAAAGACTGAGAGAGGAGGACAGAGTAACATGTAAGAGTGGCCATGTAGTCAAATTCACCCAAAATCATAAAGCTGTAGCTTCTGTTTTACCCACACTTACTCATAATTACTATAAGATTATATTTTTGATATTTTATAACAAATACAATTCTAGATGGTTGGAGAGAGGACAGATAGGATAAAAACAGGAAGAACAAGAAAGCAAATTGTGAAGCTAGCTGGAAAAACAATTGTTATTTTTCACAAAGTAGTTTTTCACATGTTTCATGGATATTTTTGCATGCTTTCCAGCAGCACACTCAAAATAGATTCTAAAAAGAGCATATTGATATGAATGACCGCATTTTACAGGATTTATACCACTCTGAACATGGCTGACACTACATTGATGTGATGACTGCAAATCTGCTGGGGTACATCATGGTCTGTGCTGAGTCTGCATAATAAAGGGAGGGTTTGCATGAATTTAAAAAAAACTTTAATATAAAACTTTATTATTAGTTTGTTTTGTGTACAGGTCTGTGGAGTGACAGGGTGATTTTCCAGTGTCGGTACTGAAATTGTGTACAGACACTGTCCTGACACTGTACATTTGATTGTTGGGTTTTTCTCTGTATGTATTATTGTAGGGTCTACCTTACAAAATAAAGCGCCTTGAGGCGACTGTTGTTGTGTTTTGGTGCTATATAAATAAAATTGAATTGAATTGAATTGAAAAATGCTACGTTAAGTGATTGATGATTTGCTGGACTGCATCTATGCGGTTAAGAGACTAAAATAATGTTTCTCTTACTTACCTGCTTTGCCACAAATATTTATTTTACTTTAATGTCTGAGCCTTTGCCTGGGGTTTGATAACTAACTTAGCTCCACCCTAAAAGGGGTGGATTATATTGAAATCTCTGATTATTCAAACTGAATTATTCTTAGACGCTACAACAGGTCATCCAACTAATTCGGCCGATTTTTGTCCAGTTTAGTGAAGGTTGGCAGACAACTTATTCTACCCCCAACTATCATTCAAAACAGTCCTGCCCCTCTGTTGCACTTAAACCAGGGATGTCAAACATAAGTCCATGGTAACAAGAATCGGCCTGGCAAAGACTCTAAACCAACCCAGTGGACAACTTCAGAAAATATGATGGATGGCATTCAGTTTTGGATTGTGTGCTGTGTTTTTTCCTGCTGATATGAAATGGGGGAATTTAGCTTCAGAAAATAAAGCTATTTTGGTACTAGGCTATAAACATGTCTATTCCTGCTCTAAAGTTTGGCCTTTTAACGTGGTACTCTGTGGGGACAGAGTCAGTCTCAGAGGTCCACTCAGTAAACCATTTGGCATTTTAATGCTGGCTTCATTTTTCAGCCCCAGAGGTTATCACTTGGATTTTAAGAGCTCAGAACTTTTTTACTGAAAAACAAAAAAACAAAAACAAAAACAAAAAAACATTAGTACTTATTTTTGGCCCATTATCTTTTGCTCAAAATTATCCATTAGCACAGTTTGATTATATATCAACACAATAACAGTGACAAGTAAAATAACAATAAAAAACATAAATTAACAATATGTAACAATGCAGAATAGGAGATGATGCTAGAAGAACAAAGACAGATGTTCAAAGGAAGTGGGTTTCCTCCTTAGCGTGACGGCAGAGAGACAAGTGTCATTAGTGCTCCATTAAAACAAGCAGATGGCCAATAGCTGTGGATCAATTCTGACTTTTAGCCCACAGGAAGAACCCAGTGTGGGTGGAAGACATCCTGCAGAGGAGCATTTAACTTTAGTAGGTGTTTTGGATATGTTAACGTGTGTGTGTGTGTGTGTGTGTGTGTGTGTGTGTGTGTGTGTGTGTGTGTGTGTGTGTGTGTGTGTGTGTGTGTGTGTGTGTATTTAGAGAAACGGAGTATGCCCTTTAACTTCTGGCCACATATGTCTTCCATTAGCTCAACGGGCAGCTGTGGACCCCTGGGAACACATACCTGGGCTCTTTCCTCTGGTCCACTTCAGTATACAGCACACACGTGTACACAAATCTTTGCACATAGCACGCTGCTGTGGTGTGAGGAAGCCTGAGAACAGCTTCAGTTCCGTGTAACCAAGCCAACTTACAACACCACTGGGAAGCTGGAGCGATCATTTGTTCCAAAAAAGGTCCCAGATCAAGTCAAGTATTTTAAGCTCAGGGATGGGAGCCCTGAAACTGTCTGCCAGTTTCAGGGGAAGCCAATGATTGTAGTAGCTTTCCGATGACCTTGAGTTTCCCTTTGAGCATTTATACTAAGTCTTGCTTGGGTAATGCATATTGCAGACTATGTATAGTTATCTTTCACAAAAAGAAGTTGAAGTTTAAAGATTCAGGTGATTTTCTCTGCCTGTGTGCACAGGCCTACATCATGTAGATGTCAGAAAGTCCTTGACTTTCCTTTTTATCTCTAATCAGAACTAAAAGAAGATACGCGAATGAGATAGCATTTAATAGACTTCCACGTCTCCCACTCATGAGAGTGCTCTGACTCCCTGAGGGAGCTGGCCATTCAGTCAGATCAGCACAAACCGGGCACTTCATTATCTCCGGGAGCTCTGCGCTGCTGCCTTGAAGTTTTCAAAGGCAGATAAAATTGCGCTGATTGTTGCGGGGGCGTAGGAAGCAATAAGCTTGTTTCTCTGGCAACACAGACTCGGCGTAATTAAGGTCTAAACATCCTCCTCGATGTAGGTGTGTGTACGTAGGACCACGTGCACATTACTGATGGGGGGTCCCTTTGTTTAATTTATGTGTGTAGGCTGTAAATATGACACTCAGAGTTGCTGTAAGAGTTGGTAGTAAGCGCATGCATAAATGTGCCATTTCTGCGTGAAAAGTGCCGTTCTGTTATTCTTTCTGAAATGTTAAAGAAAGAAGGAATGTAAAACATTTGTCCCGAGGGCTTCCTAGTTTTGAGGGACACTCATTTCACTCTGGAGTGCGAAGGTGGTGTTTTGAAAATCAAAAACCAGAGAAGAGGTGGGACAAGACACACAAGGAATACTTATACTTGGAATTAAACTTTGATAAGTGCAGTACAGCAATCTTTATCTTATCTAGGTGCTGAGAAAAAAAAAGGTCAACTACCTCTGATCCCCGCTTCATGTGTCATATGCGAGGGTCGCTGTCTGTAGTATTTGTCCTTTAATCACACTGATGACTCTGTTTTAAAAGTTTAAAATGGGAAAAATTGCTTTCTCTGGAGGAAAATTGCTTCATTTGTAAGGTACAGTACAAGAGGTACTTTTTTTTTTTTTTAAAGGTCGACAACAATCAGGCTGAACCCAGTCAATAATTGCAGGGTTTTCTCCCTGAAAGGTCTGAGCTTTTGTCCTGTGTTGGCCCAAAGCCAGTTGTTCCACTTTTACACACTGCATTAGAAAAGTACAAAACAGGACCCTGAATGCTGTCTCATGTTACCGTGTTGGGAGGGTTTGATCAGCTTACTTGCTGAGAAGTTCATTTGACCAAAAGATTATCGACACAGACTCTTACACGCATTTATGACTGGCTTCTGCAGCAATATGTGGAACTGGACATGCAAAACTAGAAATGTAGGAGTTCTTGGGGTGTGGGGGATCAGCACTAGCAAGTAACAGTATAGTCAGTATCACATTCAAAACACAAATGGCTTTTAACAGTCCAGCATCAGTTGTTCTGCACTCAGCCTGAAGCCCTTTTTTCCACTAATATTAGAAGGTCCCATGTCTGATATGACAGAGAGCTTAGCTTAAACTTTAAAAGATAAATCCAGTTCAAATTAATGGAGTCTAATGGGACTTTAATAAAACAGTATTTTGACTGTTTTATTAACCAACTTTGTTTTAAGATGTGTATTAATTCAACCGTGTGGCCATTTTGCTGTTGAAATATGAGGGGAAAAACCCAAACTGACTTTTAGTGTTTTGTCCATTCAAATAATGTAAATACAGGTGAATGGTGAATACAGGCTAAATTGTTAAAGCACCCTTCTGCAAAACAATTTGGCGTCGCTGGTTATTCTCCAAAAATACCATATATTTGAATTCATGAAAAATGGGATTTATTGGAGGACAGTGTTATCTGGTTATACATAGTACTCTGACAAATGATTGTATATTCAAACGTGCATGTGCCCTGAGATAAAGAAACTAGCTTTAATGACTTTTACAACATTTGCACCATCTACTGGTAACTCTGTAGTATTACAACATCTGTTTCACAACAACACTGGAACTTCCATATGTCAAATGTTGTCGCTTATTAATTTCATTCTATTTCTTTGCTTTCGAAAGGCAAACAAATGACATTTTTCTCAAGGTAAAACTCGTAGAGTCACTTGTTACAAGCAAGGTATGGATAAGAGCATCTATGAACACACATCACATTAAAGAAGATGGGTTACAGCAGCAGAGGAACACACTGGTTGACCACTCCTGAGGCTACACTTTGGCTTGGCTCACCAAACAGAACATTGGGAAAATGTGTCCTGGACTGATGATTTCTGCTGCAACATTTACAGGGTCACAATTTGGCATAGACAACACCTACAACACAGCCATGTGGATCACTTTATGACCACAGAGTACCCATCTTCTGACAGCTGTTTCCAGCAGCATAATGTGTTTGTGACAACGCTCAGGTCATCTCAAACTGGCTTCTTGAAAATGAGAGTTAGTTCACTGCACTCAAATGGGCACCACTGTCACCAGATCTCAAGCCAGTAAGACACCTGAGGTATGTGATGGACCAGAGATGGACTCATCTACTCAAAGATGAGTTGTGACCGGTGAGCATAAATAATGCAAATCAGTAGGTGAAAAATATAAACAGACAACGTGTGAGGTCTGAAAGGGCAAGGACAGAAAATGAGTTTTAATAAAGTAAGTTGGTGGTTGCATAGTACATGCATGTACGCCATACTGAATGCCGTAATGTACTGGTACCAAAGACCTCCATCCCAAAGACCTCAGCAGCTACAGGCCGGTAGCCCTGACATCACATCTGATGAAGACCCTCGAGAGGTTGGTTCTAAGCCATCTGCGCCCCCTGGTGAGGTCTTCATTGGATCCACTGCAGTTTGCTTACCAGCCTGGCATCAGGGCGGAGGACGCCATCATCAGCCTCCTGCACCGAGCTCTGACTCACCCGGAGAAGCCTGGCAGCACTGTGAGGATCATGTTCTTTGATTTCTCCAGTGCTTTCAACACCATCCACCCTCGATTTCTGAGGGACAAGCTGGAGCTATCAGGAGTGGACCACCACATGTCCCAGTGAATACTGGACTACCTCACAGGATGCCCACAGTACATGAGGACACAGGGCTGTGTCTCTGATATGCTGGTCTGTTGGCACTGTTCTTCTTCACTCTCTACACTGCAGACTTCTCCATCAACTCCCCACGCTGCCACCTACAGAAGTTCTCTGACGACTCTGCCATAGTTGGCCTCATCACAGGTGAGGACGACTCAGATATAGATAGTGGACTGTGGACTTTGTGGACTGGTGCCAGCAGAAACACCTGCTGATCAACGCCAGGAAAACCAAGGAGTTGGTGGAGGACATCCGGAGACGCAGACCCACCACACTGACACCGGTGAACATCCAGCGAGTGGACATTGAGATAGTGGACTCTTATAGGTATCTGGGTGTTCACCTGAATAATACACTGAACTGGAACCACAACACTAATGCTCTTTACAGGAAGGGTCAGAGCAGACTACCTGCTGAGGCGGTTGAGGTCATTTGGAGTCCAGGGAGCGCTTCTAGAGACATTCTATGACTCTGTGGTGGCATCCGTCATTTTTTACACTGTCGTATGTTGGAGCAGCAGTTTATTGGCAGTTGAGAGGAAGAGGTTGGATAAACTCATTAGGAAGGCCAGCTCTATTCTGGGATGCACCCTGGATCCAGTGCAGGTGGTGGGAGACAGAAGGACTCTGGACAAAATAACATCTCTGATGGACAGAGTCTCCCACCCCATGCATGTAAATGTTGCTGAACTGCAGAGCTCCTTCAGTGACAGACTGCTGCATCCTCGATGCATGAAGGAATGTTTCCACAGGTCCTTCCTCCCTGCAGCTGTCGGACTGTCAAAACTGCTCCCAACAAACATAGATGTTTACATAAGCGCTGTAATTTGCACTAATCAACTGAACAACTACTACTGTTATAAATTGCACATTACGTTTCTTAGTTTATATATACTAACTCATTGGAAGTTACAGGTCTACTTTTTAATAACCAAAACAATACACAATCTGTACTTTTCTAATTATTCTAAATATTCTTAACTGTTTAAACATATTTCAGTATCCTGCTCTGTTTGCACACTACAACTCGGTTTTGACACTTATCTGTACTTGAATTTTAATAACTGTACAGTACTGTTTTGGTAACTATTGTCCATGATGTAAATATGTAAAAAAAATTGTGTGCTTCTGTTCTATGTCCTGTTCTGTTTCTGTTTGTGTTTGTATTTTTTTGCTGCTGTTACAACCAAATTTCCGCCAGTAGGACAATTGAAGGATTATTCCATTCTATTCTAAATCAATATTTGATGCTCATGGTCTTGAGACCATCGGGTGACACTGGATTAAAATGCCGTGGAAGTCAGTGAATGAGCTCAGGAACACTTCCAGAAATGACTGTCTTCTGGGCAAAGCTCTTTGTGCCATACCTATACAACGCTATCATACAAAGAAGAAGCCACATGTGAGCATGTTCCAGTTATTTCAAATGAACAGAGGCAAAGTAGAAAACTATTCTGTGATCAGACAAAAATTGAAATTTGAAATTCTTTTTGGAAAACACAGATGCTGTGTCTGCTGGACTAAAGAGAAGAGAGACTCTGTAGCTTGTTATCACTGCCCAGTTCAAAAGCATCTCTGACAGTATGGAGCTGCCTATGGAGTTGGCAGCTTGCACATCTGGAAGGGTACCGTTACTGCTGAAAGGCATATTCAGGTTTTACAGCAATACATTCTCCATCCCTGTAAGATTTTTATCAGAGAAGGCTTTGAGTATTTGAGCAAGATGATGTTAAACTCCACACTGCATCTATAACAACAGCACAGCTTAGTGGGAGGAGTTTGGGTGCTGAACTGGTCTGCCTGCAGCCTAGACTTTGCACCAATTTGAAAACATCTGGCACATCATGACATGCTATATAGCAGGTGCTGTCCATGCAGTGCTTTATATGTTCAAATGATTTAAAGTGGATTCTGATTTTCACGGGAAGCCAGTGAAGAGATGCGAGAATGAAAGGTCTCTTCATCTTTCATGAAAGGAGAAAATTAAAGCGTGTACTAAAAGTTTCGGATAAATTACAGTAAAGATTTGATTTTTTGCAATTTGCAATATTTATAAGGTGAAGGGAAAAAAAAGACTGGATGGGCTTTGAGATGTGAGATACAAAATCCAGATACTGGTTAAAGATGATACCGAGGTTCTGAGCAGATGTTACGCTTCATGACTGATTTATGTTTATCGAAAGGGTTGGTGTTATCTTAATGTCTCTGAAATTACAATATCAGGTTATAGGCTTCCACAAATGTAGGCAAATATTAGTCAGACTTTTTTCTCACTTGTCATAAATAATTATTAAAAAGGGTTTACCAAACATTACACTCCCATTAGTGCAAATTAAATAAATCAATTGTGTCATTGCCATTTAAACATTTAGACCTCTTCTTTTAGAGTTATTTTAACTTTGGTTCTAACACGAGATCAAATTTTAGCACCAACCGGGTATCTCCTTTAAATTTGTCTTATTTAAAATTTCGTGAACAGAACTTTTGAAACTACAGAGCGGCGCTGCAGGAATTTACCTAAAGAGGGCGGCAGTTCACAACACATGAGAATCTAGAGAGTTGCATAAAAGCAAATCAGAAGCTTCACTTGAAAAGTTTTTAAATAATCTTTAATAGTGAGTCTATGAAAGTTGCTCATTCAAATTTTTAATTTTAAGCTGTAGATAGAAAAACAATCTTCGTACACCTTTAACTGTATGAAGCCGGTTTTCCTTCTTGCAGGAAGAAAATGAAAGATACATTTGCAATCTCGCACAGCAGGGGGCGCTGTGCACTGTGATTTCATCAGGAGAGACCTAAGCCAAGAGAAACACAATGAAAATTATAATGAAAAGTTGTATAAGTGAGAAGGGACGGATTTTAATCATTGATAATATTAGAATAAAAAACATTATATAATAAAACTACAGTTTTACCTCTAATATTATCTAAAGACTGTTATGAACTGGTACAGCGCAGTTCTTAACCGTCATCTTAAACAGTGTTGGTGGAATTTGCATTTACAAAAAGCAAAACACGGACAGTGTGGAGGAATTCAGCCGTAGGCATTATCAGTTGAACGAGTCTTTTATCTATTTGCTGCATCTCTTTCACGTAAAGTCCGCCGTCCGCCAACACCTTTAAATGACAATAGGAGTCTGTGGGAGACGGGTATGCAGCTTTTCAACATGCTGAGCAATGTCTGATCTCTTGGTACTGTTACGAAAACATTGCATAAAACATTGAGGAGACGACCTGGCTGAAGGATTAGTCTTTAGAAAAGCTCTGGGCTACTTTTGTGTTGAAGCACCACGACCCCACTATGCAGCCTGTAGAGCAATTGGGGAGAAAACCGGGCCTTTGGTTTAAGTTTGAACACAGTCTCTAAATGCATTACTTCACGTTTCACACGTGAACAAGTAAATTCAAATGTAAAGGGAACGAAAAAACTCGGGGCAATGGGCTATGTGTGCACATATGCGCTCTTAGCTAAAGGCTGGCTTTCGCCAAGGCTTCGCCCGGAGCGCAAAGGAGGAGGAGGAGAGGGGGCAGTGGAACCAATAGGAAGCCAGCACTAGCTCAGTTCTTTAAAACTGTGTCACAGGGGCAGAGCAATGCCACAACCAAGTTTCTGCAGCTGGAAGAGTTTCAGTGGACTATAGGCTCATCACAGTCGTGCGTTCAAAGAGCGCGCACACAGCAGTTCTGCGTCGCGAATTTGCTTTGCACAATCCGCAGAAGAAAGGATCCACCAGTGGACTTTCTTTATTCTGGGGGGACTGCTTTCACAATGAGCGCCGGACAGACGTACGAGAAGAAGATTGCGAGTATTTTGACCGATCTCCCAGGATCTATGAGTTGCCATCCGAACTCCAAGGACTCCCCTACTCTGCCCGAGTCGTCCGTGACGGACATGGGCTACTACAGTGGACAGACGGCCCACGGCCATCATGAATATTATCAGAGTCAGCCGTACGGGCAGCCCATGAACTCTTACCATCACCAGTTTAATCTGAACGGAATGGGAGCTGCTGGAGCGTACGCCACCAAATCCGAATACCCATACACGAATGGCTACAGACAGTACGGACATTACAACAGAGATCACCTGCAAGCTTCACCTCCGGGCTCAGGTAAATGAAGAGATAATCACAGGCTGTGTTTTGTTTTGTATATCTCCAGTGTGCATAATGTGATCTACGCCAACTTTAAATCTAATCACTTGTTTCCCTCTTGCATGATCTGGTTGGGCATTTTTTAAAAAGAGGTATCCCTCATAGCAAGTTACATTTCATTATAAACTTTATTTCCTATTTGAATGCCAACTTGGCGCACATTTTGTCATTTTGATTTGATAACAATTGGTAGATATCCAAGTAATCCAAACATAAAAGTATTACAAATATAAAAGCAACGTGGTGCTCACTGATTATTTTATTTCTTGTGCAGTCATGCGTAAAAGATAACATTTGTCCAGTGGTAGTGTGCCGTTTTATGCTACTGTGGTGTTATAATTGCCTACCCTGGACTGAAACAGCAATTAATAGGTATGCATAAACTGGTAAGGGTTAGATGGTAATATATTCACTTCATAAATTTTAATGTTACCAACGTTTAACCTTTGAAGTAAAATGCAAGTTTAGACAAAAATATTTTTTTTAAAGCGTGAACAGTTACAATTTGGTTTCCTTCTTTGCCTCCGATGTTCTTACTAAAGTGCCATACTTGTGTTTTCAACTGAGGAGATTTTTATTATTATTATTTTGATTTAGGAAAATTATTCTCAGTTGTTGTTTTTCCCCCTCCCTGGCTAAATTCCCATATCGCCAAATGTCTTACTACCGTGAGACTGCTACCGTTTTGTTTGTTTGTTTTTTAAATTTTATTTACCTGGTGTTTCATGTTTATTAAGCCTTTGAGGCCGTTCGAAGTTTTATTCAGTGATCAATATTTATTTATTTATGTGTGTATGTATTTATTTATTTGCAGTGAAAGAGGAGCCAGAGCCGGAGGTTCGTATGGTAAATGGAAAGCCGAAAAAGATTCGCAAGCCGAGGACGATCTACTCTAGCTACCAGCTTGCTGCTCTGCAGAGACGCTTCCAGAAGGCACAATACCTCGCCCTGCCTGAAAGAGCGGAGCTGGCGGCTCAGCTTGGCCTCACTCAGACGCAGGTAAGCCACCTGTAAACACCTCACATTTTCCAACTGATCAGCGCTTTAAAGTCACGTGAATCAGGGTTTCCCCAGTATGGCCAATACTTTAACCTTTAATAACACCCTGGTGCGTAATTACGCACAGCATATATGCTTTTTGTGTCTGCACTGGATATCCCTAATTTAGGTAAACGATTAACAATTAAATGCGCTGCTATCCTGAAGTTAAACACTCTTTGAATAAACTAGAATCATCACAAACATTTTAACATAACAGTTAATGCTGATCCTCTGATTCGTAGGTCAAGATCTGGTTCCAGAACCGGAGATCCAAGTTCAAGAAGCTGTACAAAAACGGCGAGGTTCCCTTGGAGCACAGCCCCAATGCCAGCGACTCCATGGCCTGCAACTCCCCGCCATCGCCCGCTGTCTGGGACAACAGCAGCACCCCTCAGAACACCCCGATCAGCAGACCTCAGGTGCCGCAGCCGACGCACAGTTCATCGCCGCCGTACCTGGAGGATTATAATAACCACTGGTACCAGCAGGGATCACACCTACAACACCCGGGAGCCGTGCACCACCCAGTCCCGCAGCAAAGCGTGGGAGCTGTTTATTAACACTGACTCAAGAGCAGATTTCTGTCTTCGGTTTTATTTCAAACGAGGTCTCTCCACAATGACTCTGCAGAGAAAACGATGACTGGACCGGGAGACAAACCTGAGATGAAACATTGCTGTGTTTTTTTTGTTGGTTTTTTTTTTAGATGATCAAGAATGTTTCAGAACTGGGTTTCCATTCACAAAAGCACATAAGGGATTTCTGATCACTTGTGGCAGCATATTTAACGGACATCTGGCGTGTTTTTAAATTATTTATCGCTTCAGTTTTTTCCTTACCTTCTTTTGTAAATGAATAAATGGTAAATATGCAAGTTTTTTTTTTAAATAAATAAGATGCCTATACACAAACCGAATAATAGCAAAAAGAAAAACAGAAAAACAAAACAAAAAAGAAAACTGTGCGGTTGATCCATGCTACATCAAATCTTGTGGGTTTGTAGAGAGCGCTCAAAACAACTCAGGTCATATTTATATGGATTTGTACAAAATGTCGAAGGCTGTAAATATGTGTTTATATGCAGAACCACTATGATCATATTTGTTCAAACGGAACGACTGCACTGTGGTGCTTTCAACAACCTTCTTTGTTTTTTGTTTTTTTTATATTCATGTAATTAGTCCACTTGTTGCCTTCCTGTCAATTGAATAAAGGTGTTAATTGTACGTGGTGTGTGAAGCCCCTTTCATAAAGAGCCTGTCGAGAGACGCACTGGAAAACCGTGCACACATCTCAGTGTTTTCAGTTTATGTCACCTTAAACTGCGACGCATTTTCAAACCAGTTTGAACTGGATTGAACTGTGGAAGATTTATTTGCACTGGAAGCAGACATTATAATTACAGCTTACACGGACATTTGTAAAAAACAACAAATATGCAAGCGGTGGCCTATGCTTTAAATGTATATTTAATATATTTACTATATATATTTTACGTAACTTTATTTCAACTTCTAAACTGGCCAGTGCCAACATCTGTGCCGAGAGGCGTCTGCTGTTACAGGCGCAGGTACAGTGCGGCTTTCTTGGGATTTAGTGGCGCGCTGACGTGTAGACACATTGGAGTCACTCAGTTTTATTACGATTCTGCTGCCAGATAACAAGAAAGAGTTCAGTGTGTATGTGTGTTAGTGGGGGAGGGAGCGGGGTGGTTAGGTGAAGCAAGACTGTTCCGAGGGGAATCTCCCACGCACGTATGAACGCGCATAAGAATGGAAGAAAACAGTGCCAAATATTGAAGGTACGACAAAACACAAGCGCGTTTGTGTGTGTGGGGGAGAGCGCGCACCCGTTTAAAGGTTTATTCATTCCCTTTGCGTTGGCAGACTAGATTTCCTCGCCTTCGCTACCGTCATTCACACAGTGATATAAAAGACACTTTTTTTTAAATCTCACAAAAGGGCTTTCCCAGGTGATAACATAAAACAGGCTGTGTGCGCGCTCACAAAAGCTGGGGGAAAACACCTATATGAATCACCTGAGAGACGCTTCATAAACACGACAGCGACTGTTGTGACAGCTACAATAAGGCTGTCACAGGAAAAGAAGAAGAAGAAAAAAAACAGCTTTCCCCACTACACACCACCCCCTTCCCCAGCCTCGACCCTTGCGTCAGCTAATAAATAATGACAGTGGACAATAACCTCGGTTTGGCCACATAAACCTTGCGTTATTAAATATGCAGCCCAAAACTGACATGATGGAGAGCCGCTAATGGCGAGCTTATCCACATGGACCACCAAAGCGCCATTACGCACTGAGCGAAAACGTAGGGTGGGGCAGGGGCTAAGGGTGTGAGAGGTTTATAACCTTTTATACTGCTTCTAGTAACAAGAATGGTATGCCCCCATGAGTGGAGCTGTTAATATATGAAACTTCACTGCAACATGATGTCGGGTTTCCCTAAATAATTTCGCTGATTTCTCAATTTACCTGAGACAGGAATAAAAAAAAATATTTCAATAAGGCTTAATACTGATATCAGCTTTAAAAAAATAATTCTCGTTTCTAATTAATAAATAGTTTTATGTTAGGAAATTAAACCTTGGATAATGTAGCTATATTAGCCAAACGTAAATCTCAAAGTGCAATATTGGAAAAGAGTACATTAACGCAAATTACAATAAGAAAAGAGCTTTAAACTAAAATAATAATAATCATTATTATTATTAATAATAATCAGTAATCAGAAAAACTTGTAGGGATAAAACAATAATAATAATAATAATAATTATTATTATTATATTGTTGTTGTTGTTGTTGTTGTTGTTCGATATAAACTATGTTTTCAAATTGTTTAATTATTTTACATTTAATTTTTTATTAAAAAAGAATAAAAACATACACAGCTATATTGACACACATAATGCAAATCTGAGGGATATTAAGAAATATAATGGCAGCTATAATAATAAGTATTGGGCTGTAGAAAAAGAGTTTATACTTTAAAATATTGGATATATTTCCCACGTTATTGTCATTAAGCTGTAATAAAAACCAAGTGTTTTTCCACACCCTTTGTAGTGTGTTTAGAGATTACGTTTATCCTCAAAGTTTCTGCCAGACTTCACACACATTCTCTCATAATTCTGCTGTAAACAGTGAAATGTATCACAGCTCCCAGTTCTGTTTCCCTAATGTCTTCTTGGCTTATTTCTCTGAACCCAACACCAGTTGCCTATGGCTTCAGTCATCATGTCGGTGCCCTGTGCTGATTTGACAAAAGCAATATGATTACTATTGCCTTTTAATATCAATGAAATCTCATCAAGAACACATGTGACCTCCCTTCAGCGGCTCCCTCAGCGTGTGTGGGCCTCGGCCGTAGCTGTCAGGGGAAACATTTGTGCACTTGTGTGTGTGGGCTGTAGGACATGTCGATGTATGTCATGCCTAAACATCAACAAGTGTAAGTAGCCACGGAGGTGGAGGTGAACTGTTGAACTTGAATGTGATCCTGCATGGCACGACATCACAGCACCCTAAATAGAGCTGTTGCTCAGGCCCCTGTAACCCTTCTTCTCCTTTTTCCCACTGCAACAATCAACAGTGTGGTGTCAGCACTTGTCCCCAGGGTGCAGCAAAACGGGTTGATGCGGAGGTCGGCAACTCAAATGTATCCATGGAAAGACTCTCAGCAGCTGTCCTGCACTGAGTCCCTGCATGGGCTGGGCCTTGGCTGCATTAGGATCACTCATGCTCTCCATTTTGCTGCAAACGTGGACGAAATGATGGGAGAAAGGCATTCTTGACAGCTGTGGACTTGTGAACCCTGCCTGACCTCAGGCCATGGCTGGGCCGGGCTGTGTGTTGATGCTTCACAGCCAGTCGTCACAACCCGATGAAGCCACGAGGAGACCTTTGTGCATCTTACCTTGGCCTATAAATTAAAGCTCAGGATTTAAAGACTGTCAAATGCTGAAAAGGAGAAAAGGAAACTATATTTTCCCACACTTTCATTTATGATAACACAGGCATGCTCGAATTGAATTCACTGCATCTAAGTGTGAGTCAGTGTACATACCTTTCTGCCTGCATTGTGTTTGTAATCCCTCCAGACTCTGTGTGCATCATGCCGCAGAGTAAGCCAGGCCTTCCTTCAGACGAAACCAAATCATGCATTCACTCTCTCTAACAGGGAAGCTGCTCACAATTACCCGAGATGTCAGATCACTCAAGTTAATAACAATAATCACCCCAGAGACCTGCTATGCCATTCACCCATTCAAAGCAAGTGGGATTTAATAACAAGCTATTTTCCCTCTTATTGCTATCCTGCAATTAAAACCCATCAGACAGTTCGTATCTGATAACCCAGACCATCCACATCACTGATACAGTCAGACTTGGCTTTATCATTACCCTTCAACCCACCACCCCAGCTTCCACCCCCCTCCTCTTTAGCCTGTCTATTACACCAGGAGTCTTTTCACTTTCTCTTCAATCCGCCTGCATGATAATTGCCCCCCCGTTTGAAAGGTCCTACTCTTCTCTGTCCAACTCCACAAGCCCATTATTCTAATCTGGAGATGTGAAATTGCCTATAATTTTCCCTGATGCCCCGTCACTTGCTTCAGCAATGCTCGCCTCTTCTTCCCTGGGTCCGCATGTTTAACAAGGCACATAATCATCAGGAATGAGGAAAAGGGCACGAGGGTGTATATATATATAAAGAAGGAGATGTTAATGAAACACAATGCTTGTCGTTATGTGAGAAAATCAGCTCGGAGGAGCGAAAACACGGGGCTATGGTGTGGCTTTGTTCTTCACAGGAGCACCACAGAAGGCTTTAGAGCTCCTGAACAAGGCGCCACTTCTCTGACTAGGTAAGGCAGGGCTGATTGCACGCTGTGCGACTGAGTGTTCTGGTGACTTGGTGTGGACGTGCAGCTAGAAATGGGTGTTATTTTATGTTTTTGTATCTAAAGAGGCTGTTTTGCAACTAAAGCTTGTTTTTACCAGGTGCTCCGCTAGAAGTTCACTTAGCTTTTGTTTAGAATTATGAAAGGTGGCTGTCTGGATTATTATGAATGCATTTTCTGGGAACTTCTCTACTTCAGCATGAGGCATGAAAATCCTTTCACCACACAACTAAAATATGCAGAATTTTCAGCAATGTACTTTATAGCAACACAAGTTTAGGATAAATATTTCCAAAAGGCTTCACTTTATTTTTTTAAACCCTGAGTGTGACATCAGGAAAAAAAGATAACTAATGCTTGCCAGACAGTTTGAAGCAGCAGAGTGATGAATGAAAAAGACAAAAAGAAGTCACCGGCTGTTTCTCTAAGCTTCATTAAGCAGAAATCAACTCTCCATTTAATCAAGAGCATCAGCCCCGATTGTTTGCAAAGGTATAAACAGCTAATTCTCCGTGTTTAAACAGTCTAAGCACTAGAATTAGCAAATCATTTCAAAAGACTATAAATCAGGCGAGGTTTATTGTCGGGACAGAGCAGCCATTTATCATCTGATTATGATAGGGCGAGTTTGCTTTTTGATCTCACTGGAAAATAAGGGAAATATTGTAAAAATGCTTTCTTGCACGTCATCTCCGCTCTCCACTTTGGTGATGAAAAAAGATGGATGGTGGATATTCTCTTCAACGTCTTTAAACGCATACAACTGTGTGTTTTTAGACTAAACACATTTTATAACCAACACCCAAAACAAGCAATAAAAATGCAGTGAAATGTTATTTTTGAATAATATTAAAGGTATTTTTAGCTGTAATACTGGCTTTCAGATAAAAGCATTTGAACAGCACGTGTCTTAGAGTTTTTATCCTGTGCAGAAATGTTACGTTAAAACTCAGCCACGGTGCGTAAAGGTGGCCACCCTCTCTTTTTTTGTCTCAGCTGGAAACAACTGCTTTCCTGTAAGGCAACAGCCTTCCTTTCGATTTATATCGAGCCCAGTCATACCCAAACGGTAAAACCAAAACAGCCTACGAAACCGAAAAAAGATACCAGGGCCGATATTTGCTTTTTGTCTAACAGAAATCAATCCCCAGGTGTTTTGACAATGGCTGTCGAAATTCAAGCAGGGTCGCAGGTTTTTGTGAATCGCAGTTCAGGAGTGTTGATGGACAAAAGACAGCTTTTATTCTCGCAAGGCATTATCACAGGCCGAGCTGTGCAATGCTCAGAAAGCTCTGAAGAGTTTAAGCTTGTGTTTGTCAGTGTCTCATAGCACCGGTTGTTATTAATCCAGGCTTCTTTAAGGAACCGGCAATTCCATCTTTCTTTTGAAATTACCTGAAAGTGAGGGGAAGATAAAGAAACCTAAGCAAAGACATTTAGTGACAATAAAGTGACAGCTGGTTAACTGCTGGCTAATAAAGCAGACGCACGGACACAGTATATTTGAAAAAAGTTCTTTTATCCAGAATGTCTTTTAAACTGCACACACAAACCCACGTTTCACTGATGTCAGACCCTGCAACAAGAGCTTGCAGTGATATAACGCCCCTCCCTTTTTTTTCTTTGATGCCTGAATAGTTCTTGTAGTGAGAATTTTAAAATTCAAAACACACACAAAATACAGTGAATATAAACAAGGTCTCCTAAACTCTCAGTTCTGAGAGGAGGCCTCTGGAGGCACCAGCAAGTTCAGTGCAGCCCGATGGACTCAAGTGTCCAAAAACTGTCCACTCACATCATCTGAGGCCTGTGCATCGCGTCCTGATGATGAGGGTGATGATTCGGATACCAATGACCGAAAGTGTTCATGTAACTGCTCGGATGGACCGGGGCTCCTTTGTTCGCCATAGAGACCTCCCATAGCTGGGGCAATGCGGGCGAGCAGGGAGAGATGGAGCTGGTGCCGTGGAGATGTTCTCCCTCTGATCCGCTGCCATGCTTCATGATCTTTTTGTACTTGGAGCGCTTATTTTGAAACCATATTTTCACCTAAAGTGGGAGAACAAAAGAGAAAATGGGCATAATTGTCACTGCAGTTAACAATCAGCAGCAATATAAAAGAAATCTAATTGTCGTTTTCTTTTTATTAGCATATTTCCCCCGCATTAAACTCGGTGCTCTTTTCATCATAAACTACCCCGAAGGGAACACTGTGAGCAATAAAGAAAGTAAAACTCATAATAACTCATCTTTTGGGGTTGTTTTTGCAAGTCCCAGGCCTAATCTTGGCGCACAGTTAGCTATTCAGCCTTGCAGATGAGTGCCACTTGTTACCCATTAAAGCTAAGCCCTTTTATTGTTCGCTGTTTTATAAGTCTAGTGATGCATGAGTGTGACAGCAACAAGCCAGGACTGAAAGAATTGTGAAATAAAAGCGGCTCCAAACGCGCCGTGATAGGTCAGCGAAAATGTTTGTGGGTTCAGTTCATGGTGGCTATTTTTATACCCGAGAACAATGGTGTGAATATTCATTTTTTTAAAAAGAAAGCACAAAAGAGCCCGCTGGATATCTAGGCAACAACAACAGCACCAACAACCACACGAATGGCAGAACAACTGGGAGATAATTGTCGGGAGAAGTGTTCAGGGATTAAGAATAAAGTGCAGGAGGCGGCTGAGATGACAGGGTGGATTTCATAATATTGTTTATCTTCTATTTTAAAACTCTGACGACTTAATCGTTTAACTTTAGAACTCAACTGAAACAAAAAAAAGTGATCCAAAGGTCTCATTTTTGTCCCATCCGAGGGGCGTCAGTTGACACGTGCACCTGTTTGTCTTGGAAACGCGTGTAATTATTATAGTGCGTGTGCATGTGTGCTTGTGTGGCCTATAGGTACTGAAAGACTTACAACTACACCGTAAAAAAGTACGTAAAAACGAATAAATACAAGCATATCTCATTGTTAGGGGCTGGTTTAATGCTCTATAATAAACTACTGCAAAACATCTGCCAACCACTGCTTTTGCATATATTTTTCCTCCTTTTGGTAATTTTGTTCCTACTGCAGCCACTGATCACAAAAAACACTTCAAGGACCGCAAATGACAAAAGAGATACAGCCAGAAATTAAGTAAATAAGGAATGCATTAATGGATAGGGGTATGAAATTGCTGTGATCCTCGATAATGCTGCAAGTATTTCTTTTCAATAATATCCAACACTATCCTCTTTCACTAATACATATATTTTATTCAGTCTACCATGAGTCACACTGATTCAAAATTGTTGTATATAAATTATTAGTCTATACAAGGAGTGGAAATTTTGCAAGGGAGTCATTTTAACCATAACATATTGACTATTTCTAGCTTTCACTACATCTTCCTAAATAATCCGGTTATTAGTTAATACAGTGCATAAACGATAGAGAGCCTCGCAAAGTGATGCGTTTAAGGCCTACCTGAGTTTGTGTGAGCCCCAGCTTTGCCGCAAGGTCTGCGCGCTCCGGTAAGGCCAGATACTGTGTCTGCTGGAAGCGCTGGTGCAGAGCCTGCAGCTGCAGACTGGAGTAGATGGTCCGAGGCTTGCGAATTTTCTTCCCTTTTCCATTTAGACGAATGTCTCTGCCTTCAATCACAGAGGACTTGTCGTGGTCTTGAAGATGAAACACAGAGCACAGAGTTTGAGCAGAAGAAGACGTCCGATTTATGAGTTTTCATCATATCCGTCAAACCAAAGCGTAAAAGTCCCATTGGACAAGCTTTGAACGTGGTCTCTGAGCAAAACCTACAGTTGCAACCAACACGAAGACCAGAGGAGTAGTTCGGTTTTACAGCCGTAATGCATACAAATTGTAGTCTC
>NW_005187406.1:960979-972426 GCF_000239375.1 Pundamilia nyererei
GCCGTGAACCGGATAAACGTGAGAGAGTCCGGAGGAGTGCTGCTGGTGCGTCGAGTGTCCGTGTCCGAATTCTAGAAAGGCCGACTTGGAGGGATCTGAGCCATTCAGACTGTCAGGGATAAAACCCACAGACATCATTAGCTAATGCGCAAGTCCACAAACCGTCGCTCTGAAGAGGGTTTCATGAGTTCTGTCGGACAGCCTGGAAGAAATCCACGCGTAACTCCAACGCATCATCAGCGAGAAAAGAGCCCCCAGTGGTTACAAGTTGCGGGGTGCATGCTCATAACTGTCGGGGAGTCAAAAAAAAATCAAATAAAAGCGAAAGGATCCGTCTTTACATCACGAACAGAGCTCACATGGTTCTTCAAACACCTCCTGCCTGCAGAACCTCAAACTCACACTGGCTTCCATCTACGAGCGCTCTGATTGGTCTTCGGCAGCCAGCTGTCACTGAAGCTCCGCCATTAACTTCATTAACATATGATAGACCTATACAGGATGCAGCTCTGCAGCCCAGAGGCACCTCCTTCCATAGATTAGCAAATAAATATAATTACTATTTATTCCTTTCTCCATTAAGCAATATAAACAACAACTCCCAGGACAATAATCTCATTTTGAGAATTTGAAAAAGAGAGGAAAAACGAGCCAAACTAAATTTATTTGACTTTATTTACTGAATAATATATGTTTGTGTGTTTCCATGTGCCCGACGCTCTTTTACAGAACGAATCGGACTCATTCGGGGGTGTAAGCAATTTAGTAACCAGCAGAAAAACATCATGCTAATTTTGCTCATTCTTATGTGGCGTTAATGATCACGATTAAGGTCGGGATTGTGAACGCTGTTTTTTTCCAAAGCTCCAAAGTTTTTCTTCTGGTTTTAATAATCGAAATTAAGGCAAACGAAGTTTCTAATAAATTCTTCCTGCATCAAATCTGCGACAAAAAGTTTAATTTCTAAATTTCAGCAGTGTACTCAACGACATTCCTGCACTGTGCTGCCAGAAAAAAAAAGAATTTAAAAAAATATAGTAGTTTACTGCGAATAACCCCTGAACTAACCCTAAAATCGTCGAGAGACATTTTCCAGTATTTGGAAATTCACTTCTTTGATATTGCAACAAACACTTAAAAAATCTTAATAAATGCAACTACATATACAACTGCTTACAACGCATGCTTTATTAATTAATTAAAGTGTAACAGGAAATGTTTTTGTTCATTTAATGCTCATTAAAATATCATATTTTCATTATTTTAGCTTGTGTAATGCTTCTACAGTCAATTTAAACGCAGGGAAATGCGGGCAATAATACACAGAGATTCAGTGACACACATTTTTTTTTAAAGTATGTGTCATTTATTAGTCTTAGAAGGTTCTGGCTACTGCAGATGTGTGAATGTGACAAATATTTCCAGACATATTTCCATACCCTGGAAACCAGAGGGAGAAATAGAAGACAAAGAATAACAAAGTCCGGTATTTATTTATTTTGTTCTGTGAAACTAAGGGAAAAAAAAGGTCAGCCCACACGTCACTCATATTGTCACCACACGATAAGGTTTATAAAACAAGGGAAACTTGCCAAAAGAGGGCAGAATTGCAACTGCGTGGTCAGCAAAATCTAGAAGGTGCTCGTGGATGCAGATGGAGAGACAACTGTGGCAACAGGCCCAAAGTAGTAATAACTGTTTCTATATTTTCAGGCATGCCTGTTTCAGTCTGGAGCTGCAGTCTCAATCGACTTCTACGAGAAAGCTACTGCGGCTACCGAGGCTTTTGCTTTCAATAAAACCACGTTTTACAACACAGTTTGATACAGATCTCAGATAAATCACATATAAGCTGCAGCGAAATTATAAACAGAGTGTTTGGTGGGTTGAGTGTGGTGCTGCGCTGCTGTCCAACCCCGTCATTTTGGTCATGTCCCTACCCTGCCTGAAACTACTGGGAATCCAGCGGCATTAAAGGGCCTGCTGGGGGCTGGACTGCTTCCCAAATCTCCCCACAGGCCTCAGCCATGCAGCCAGCCAGAACAAAGCCACAAATTATTATCACAGTCAAATTTCAGTCACAATAAAAGAAGAAGAAAAAAATCGGCAGTGAGGCCAGTTTCATATTGTGGGCGACACTGGCTTCACACATAAGAGTTGTAAATGGAAATGGTCTCTGGGAAATTAGAGGTGTTACGTCCATTGGCGTTTTACTGCAACATTATTGTGTTACTGCAGCGTGGAGATTGGAGTTGGAGGGAACTGATGTGACTTTTGGAACAGGTGTTGCTTTCACGGCTTAAAACACCATTGCGCACCGCACAACGCACGGCCTCAGTTTAATTCTTTGAAGGCATGGCCTGTATACAGACACAGCTCTGGTCTTAGGCACTTCCTGGATGTGTGTCAGAGCTAAGGGAAGGGAGGAAGCAAGGTGAGGAGGCTCTTTAAGGTTTGTAATTATGCCTGTATTACCGGTAAAGAACAAAGGCGGGCCCTGCAGTCATAGGGCAGGGATGGACGTTGCTCTATTAATACACGCACAAGGATGATGTTAGAAATAGTCACACTCCTGAATGCAGCCCAGACTTACTGGCGTCTTACTGTGCTGCACAGTGCGCATGAGCGTCAAATCTGCAGAGGTGTGTTTAACATAGGTGTTCTCTCTCTCTCTCTCTCTCTCTCTCTCTCTCTCTCTCTCTCTCTTAAACACACACAAGCACGCAAACCGATCGAGTTTGTCCATCTCTAATGCAGAGTGACAGTGTTCTTTGTGTACACACCAGAAAAAACACACACTCCCAGGCAACTGCCGCCACTGTGATCTTCCCCACTGTGGCACGTCTTGTTCTACAAGTAACCCTGTGCTGCTGGAGCTGAGCCGAGGCCCAGATACAGAATGACAGTCCATGACCCCCGCACACCCCGAGAAGTGGATGCAAGGATTTATTATCACAGGCTCGACTCAGCACATAATAGACCCGAATAAAGACCCACATGTCCAATTTAAGCGGCACAGCCTGATGGCTCTGAAGCCGAGGCGTGCTTTGACACAATTATCCAACTAGGAATGGATCAGAAACAACATCCCAGGATTTTCTTAAATTATTTTGTGAGATTGAGGAATATCTATGTCGCATATGTGCATGCTTTCGTATTTTAGGTGTTAAGATTGAAGAAAGCTTCCTAGTTTGCCGGTAAAAAATAAAAAAAATAAAAAATAAGAATGTGTCCGAACGAGGCGGCTGTGTTTCATCTGTGCAGACAATAGGCCTGACATTTTTCTGACTGTTCTTTGCCCCAGGAAAAAAGAAAATAACGAAAGAAGTAGAGAAGAGAGAAGGTTCCAGAGTGGAGCTGAGGATGAACAGCCTTAATCTCACCTCCAGGCGAAGTCATCACACAGAAACACTCATATCTGCACCGGCCGGATCCTCATTCCTTAAGTGCCGTGCCTTTGCTGGCAGCCTGTGAGGGCCCATAGAGTTCAGCTGTGTCACATGATCAGCATCATTCCAGTGCCGGGTACACACAGATCTAATGTGTACTCACTGGTTCCTCTGACTAAAAATAAAACACCTGCTCATTGGATTATTTTTTTCATCACGCAATTTCCTCATGAAATTTGTTTTTGCCAGTCGAACCACAGAGAAGACGGACTGCGGTTTCATGTTTCCCCCACCGCTCATTAATTTAAATGTTATTTATAATTTCACAACAGAACAGCTCACCACTCACCACTTCAAGTTCATGATACTTTTTTTAATAATCTCCTCATTTTCGAATAATAAAACTAAGGTTTTTTTGTTTTAAATTCAAATACAAATATTTCTTTCCTCCTTAAATTCAACATGTTTTCGTTCGTAAATATGTAATTTTCAATAAGTTTTGTTTAATAAGGTAGTTTTGTGAAAAAGTTCGTGTCTGCAGTCTAGCTATTATTATTTGCAATTTAATTAAATTAATTCTATTCTGTTTTCACTTTTTTTTTTTTACTAAAAAAAGTTTTGGAGCCAATAAATAAATAAATAATTAAAGATGCCAGTGTGCTAGCAATCAATAAAATGGAAAAAGAAAAATGCTAATATGACTATTCAGCATCTTCAAATAATTAAAATGCAGGGAGAAACGATCTTTTTCTTGATGAATTCTTTGCGAAATATTCAGACTAAAATAGCCCAAGGTCCAAATATACATTATTAGAGCAGTTATAGTTCTTATGACGCATTTTTGTGCAATTACAAAATTTAAATTGTTTTTTAGATTTTAATCCGACCCATTTATTGAGCTATCTGTCAAAATTCGGCACCAAAATAAAGACGAAACGAGAAAAGGGGACACAGGACATAGAGAAAATGGGATAGCCTGAAGAGCTCAGAGGAAAAAGACACACGTACAATTAAATCTAAAAGCTAAAGTGACTCGAAGTGAATATTGTTGCGTGGGAAATGCCGGAATGTGCCTGGTTTTCCAATCTTAAGCACTAAATTCATCATTGGCATAATTGTTGCCAGACAGCAGATGACAGCAGCATCGCCCACTGCCGCTCACGGTTAAACTTAAACTTAAAACTGACTGGTTAAATACAGATGTCTAGGCAACTCTGTACAAAAAAGAAAGAAAAGAAAAAAGAAAAAGATATAAATAAAAATCCTTCAGGAAACCGTTAGCCGCAATATGCAGGATGAACCATTCTAGTGCAGCCTGAGCTTGATGGCACACGGGGCATCTGATTTAAATGGCTTCATTTGCATTTGGCATATGGGTAAATTATGCATTGCTGATTTTTTTTTCTTTCTTCCAGCCTTCTTCTCTGGTTTAGTGGCGGCTCCAAATACCCAGTTGGTATTATTCTGACTGTGGGCGCACACCATGACCAGTGCACGCACTTATCTCTCCATGAAAATGCCACTGTGTCAGCAGGCACTAACCTGTCCGCATGGATACAGTGAGAGCCCAGCTGATGGACAGGCAGTGGGAGTGTATAGAGGTACATCTCCAGGCCTGCTCCACATCTGGAACAAAGAAGCCAGTCTGGGTCTACCCTCGGTGTTTACAGCTCTGTTGTTTTTTCACACTCCTCGCAAAATCTTGCCCAAACACACATTCCAGACTCACCAGCTCAACATGGGGGGAAAAAAATGCTATATTTTTCCACTGTAAATCTTGCCCCCAGTACCAAGGGAGGCAGGCAGAACAACAAAAGCTTGAAGCTGGCATGGATCAGTGGAGGCGACAGGAGGGTGGCAGCGGCTCCAGAGAAAGAGAGAAAATCCTGCGTGGCTGGGTGGCTGACATGGCACATGAGTTTAACTGAGGTCAGAAACGGCTGATGGGATGGCATCACAGGCCTTTACAACATTTCTGAAGACACGTGACGCTAGATTCAAGCAGTATTTTTTATTAATATTATTTTTTATCAACACTGATTTTGACAGAGAACATCTTCAGGCCATAAATCTCCTTCTTAAACAATAAAAAGATTCACAGCACTCATTAAGTCACTACAAAGGCCCACAGGTTTAACAAGCTGCATATGTTTAGACAAGTAAGAAATTAAAATGTGCACAGCATCACAATAAAAAAAGCAAAACACCTTTTCTCTCAGTCCAGAGCAGATGAGGTGATGGGAGGTAGAAATGATAAAAACACTGGGCGATGATTTCCCTAGGGGGAATCACAGATGCACACCCGATCAACATACAATGACACAGGGCTCAGGGTTGCCAGGTTTAGACACTAGGTCCTGTTAAAGACCGGTTTACCAGGTCCAAGGATTATCCATCTGAAATTACCTGCCCCTCTGGTAACTTGAACTCCTTTTGTGGTCTGCAGGGCAACTGTGTGCAAGACAAGCATCGGTTTGAAATGCCAGAGGTGACGGGGATGACAAACCGTGGAGGATGGGACGCCTGTCTGAGCAGCAGAATGGATCACACGGGCAGCGGCTCCAGGTTGAGAGACACGGCTGTAACCTTTATCTCCCATCGACGAGGATCTTGTGAGAATTTCTGACAAGGAACATGTAAACTAAGTGTCAAAACAAGTTTCCAGTAAAGCAGAAACACCTACAGCAGATCGCCTATTATGTATGACTATCCTTTAATAAGGGAATTAATATTTGGCCTCATATAGATCTTTCACAGCCGTGAGGTCAAAGCCCTTTCTTTATACCTCTTCACTGGGAACAACTTGACTGGATCAAGTTTAGCTCCTGACAACAAGCCCTGGCTCTGTCAAGTGTTAAGTTCCATTGTGACCTACAACAAGACACAATGCCCCTGCAGCACCCTGCCTCTACTGGGCTGCCTATCAAATGACAACATCTCTCGGAGAAAAGCTTGGCAAATTGATATTAAGAAATGCACCTTGGAAGTATCATGTGCTCCTTTTTAAATTTAAAAAGAAAATAAAAGAAAAAAATCAGTACAGTGTACATATAAAATAGGAACAATGATGTGTACAGTACAGATTCTATCCTGTACCTTTACTGCTTTCATAGGAATTTAGAGGTTAAGGAGCAGGTGGGTGCTGCTAATCAAATGCACTTTATTAACTGATCATCAGCAAGTGTGAGCACCTTTATAAAAGCAGAGGCTTTGACAGTTCTGATCCCTCAAGAGCTACATGTCAGACTCTACAGGGCTCAGTTAGCGTGTTAGATGTTAAAGTTTGTGACGGTACGATTACAGAAAGACTTCCTCCAAAATTCCTCCACAGCAATGCGAGGGAGTCATAAAGTCATATGGAAAACAATGGCTTCAAGTTACCAAGTTATTGCTGCTAAAGGTGCTGCTACAAGCTAACGAATCATGGGGGGTACTTATTTTTTGCAAAAGGATGTCGAGTACAAACTTCTACCAATAAGGAAAAAAATGTTGGTCACATGACAAATATATTATGCCAAGGTGCCACTATGACAGAAACCAGTATAAGCTGGACAATGACAAATTCTCTCTCCTCCTGTTTAGGTTATTATGAAACAACAACTGTGATAAAGCTCAGAAACAAATCTATAATTATACAGCACAGCATGCAAGAATGATATCCTACATAAAGTATACAGAAATATATAAACATATAAATTATCCATACTTTTAATTCTGTTTTCAACTACCAGCTTCTGTGCCTGATTCTGTAGCTGCTAAATCCTTGACATGCATACAGACTACAACAGTGGGAGTGAACCAAAACAATAAATTTTGTTCCTGAAAACCAACAAAGTGAGTTTAAGAAGGTTATAAATCTTAACAGAGCTGAGAGCGACATCTGGAGATAATTCTCCGTAGGGTTGTCACAACAAGCAGGCAGCACCCTTCAGTTCAGTTCAGTAGTCCTGTGATGATCAAGTCTCAATATGAAGATATTGATTAAAGCAGATTTGACACTGATGATTTTCCTTGAGAATAAATTGACGAATGAAGAGGACTCTTTATGCTTTAAACTGTCATAAATAAATGAGCAGACTGTTCAACTAGAAAGCTATCCCAAGATTAAAGTTGCTCCCCTGACCTTGTCATTGTGACATTTTGCTGCAGTACTTCAGGTGTTTAACCTTGTCACATTAAAGCGTTTGTAACTGCAGGGCTAGACGACTGGGGCCAGGATGGGGCACGGTCTGAAAAAAAAAAAAAAGGCCTGCGCTCCCAGATCATCAGATTGTCAGTGGCCGCCTAAAGCCTGCCAAGAAACATCAAAGCCTTCGAGACTGTCTCGTTTTATCTTTGAACCTCACCAAAACACGCCTTCTCCACTCCCTCCCTCCCTGCATCCTTATACCACTGGTTTAATTTGATAATTAAAAAAAAAAGGGAAAAAAGTTCTAAAAAGGAGAACACAATCAAATCAAGTAGAAAGATAAACACAGAAATCCACTGAGGGTTTTGTTTGCGTGTAGTTTTTGTGTAGATGCCTGACATGTCATGCCATTCCTCTGTCACGGCAAGGAGACAGTCTCAGTCTGAGCAAGTCCGTCCTCACAGGGAGCAGCCTTCCATCAGCTCCTGGCTAAGAGTGATGGCTGTGAAAGAGCTACCTGAGGCAGAGATCAAAGACAGACAGGATACATACGCCCCAGCATTTAACTCTTTTCATCCCTCACCGATTCTCTGTGACTCATCGTGACCCTTCACCTGCCTGTCTGTTTGGGCTCTGTGTGACGAGCGGCAGTGGCATTGAAGTGATTATGAAATGTTGCTGTATTGGACAAAAACAAAGGGGAGACAGCATAAAGTTTGGAGAATGGAAATCTACTGTCTGATGCAGCTCTGACAGCCAGGACTGAAAGTAGCCTGGATGTGATTTTTGGCTTTTATTATGTGTTTTTACCGACTCACCACAATAAGCGGGACCTTGGTTTCTCCACTTTCGGCTCACCTCGCAGTGGAGGCCAGTTTCGAGGGCTATTTGCATTCCAGCAGAGAGAGTGAGGACAATTAAGCCATTTCCCCTCCAATCTATCTCCCTCCAGCCAGCTATCCCAGCATCCCCTGGTAGATCAATGGGAAGTGCAGCTGCGAGGCCCATGTGTGCCAGGCTGTGAGACGAGGGAGGAGAAGATTGGGGTTAAAACCCTCCTGGCCTTCAGATTGGCTCCATACCTGAGTCAAAGCACCAGACAAATCCACAGCTGTTGCCAGGCAGAGGAGGGAAGCAAGAGGCTCTCACAGCATCTGTAAAAGCATTACACGCTTTCTGGCTTCGGTCCACTGTTTATTTTCTTAATGATACGAGTTCAAGCATCTGCATTTTGTATTTAGCATCTTGCAATTGAAAGGAGAGAGCTAATGTAGACACAGGTTAATTTCACCACCTGTTACACATAAAGGAAGCAGCCTCTGCTTCTATCACAGTACATCTTTGTGCCCTCCCCCTCCCTCTGGGCACTCAGACTGGCCACTCCAAAATCAATTAGCCAAATCACATATCACAAAAGTAGCTGAGCTCTGCTTTCAGTGGCCAGGCCCCTCAGGTGTCACGGAGTCAGCTTAAAGGGGCAGGCGACAAATCTTGGTTTAAGTTGTGTGGGATTAGACCAAACAAAGAGCCATAGATATCCAGCCGCACCTGTGCAACTTGCTCCTCAAGGACCGTTAACAGGGAGACGATTTGGTCCAAATGGTGGCTTGCTCAGAACTTAATCTCCCAGCTCTCGCGGGCAGTTGCAGGTATCTGTTTCCACTGCTCCCAGCAAAAGAGACTGTCCTGAACGCTGACAAAAAGAATTGCAGAGCCATCGTGCAACAGGGACTTCCATCAGCGCGGCCCCCGCCGAGTCCAGGTGATCAATCATTTACATGTGTAATTAGGAACGGGTGTCAAAACAGAAACTGTACACTCACCCGGGGACCCTGTGTGCAGAAGGCTGACATCAGACTTGGCAAGTTAGTGGGTAAACAGGGGCAGAGAAGAAGAAAAATGAGATGCCGCAGGTTTTTCTGACACTTTCAACTTCTTAGCACCCAAGGGAAAATCTCCTCTTTACCATATCAAGTTATGTAAGACCATGTAATTAAATAATACTGTGTTTAACTTTAGTAGTAGTGTAAGCGTATCCCTATATTTCTGAATTCAACTTGGTATACTTTTCCACATTTAGTTTTAAAGCTTTGATGTTTTATGATTCGCTTATATTATGTTTAGCTCACCTTGTTGGACAGGTGACCATATGCCACAAGGCTCAATACAGTAGACTGGGCCAGGGTCCTTTTCCTGCATGTCTTGCCCCACTCTGTCTCCCTGTCTGAAAAATCTTCACTGTTGGATCAAATAAAGGCAAAAAACACCCCCAAAATCCTGGGGAATAGGAATTTTTTGCAGATCAGAGAGAAACACAAACATAACTGTCACCCTAATGAACAAGTCAAACTACTTCTGTTTTCCTCAAGTGGCTAAATGAGCTTCTAAGTGCCCAAGCAGCCATCCATTTGAACCCACAACAAGGGATTACACAGCAACAACAAACCTGTCTCAGTGTAAGCTGATAGTTTCAAGACATATGATAAAACAGTAAAGAATGCAAACTTCTTCCTGTACCATCACGTTTTAATGTTTTGTACAGGTCATCTTACACTATTTTTTTTTTCAAATATCCTGTCCTGAGATCAAAAGTGAAGCATAGTTCAAATCTTATGTAATCGCGTTCCAGAAATATAAAACTCGCTTAACTGAAACAATCTGACAGGAATTCGCATAAAAATGATGGTGACATTTTCCCACGCTCGGTGGGCGTGTTTGTAGCTGGACCAAAAAATGCTGAAATACCAATGCCCAATAATCCACCCATCACCTGAGGGGGATAGGTGTGGTGCTGCAGGGCTGAGGAGATATGTGCAGGCTGCCGTGACTTACGTGGACTCGCCCAGCCACCACCTCACTACCTGGGGGGGTTTCAGGAGCCTATCTGGGGGCCTAAGTTTAAGGTTTCCCAGTGCAGAGTGGTTCAGCTTTGAAGAGGCAGGTTCAGTAATGAATTAGAGTATTGTCTACGTGGAGGGAGAAGCCTCTGGGTGGGACATCAGATCAAAGGAGGTCTTACTTTATTACTGACTGTGTGAGTTCAGGTATGCAACTGGACAGCACAGAGGGCAGACATGCTGACCCTTAAAAAGGACCGCAAGCACCCTGACGTAAATGTTTAGGATAAAAGATTGTTATTGCAGCCCAAGTGAAATGCAGAGATTAAAGTAGGAATACTATAATAACAGTATAATGGCACCAAGTGACCATTATTATATTTTAAAGCTTACATTTTATGCAGAACTGTAAGTCGACGTCTAGTGAAGAAGATTTCACTGGTTAAATCGTTTTTTTATAGTCAGGAAAGAGTCACGGGTTTTGTTCTCGTGGTATGTTGTGTGCTGCAAGGTCTGTAGCTGAGACTGTGAAACAGGTTCTTTCTCTCAGGCATGTGATGACTTCTTGTCTTAGCATCGTAGGGCCACTCAGCCTTTACAGTGGAATGCTATGACCTCTCCTCTCAGGTGACTCCACATTGTCCTGGGGCTTGATCAGCCTCTCGCCGGGTCAATCTCCCATGACACTCTCCTTAGTGTGGAGAGGGAACAACACACCTTTGCTTTGAAGTCAAAAGTGGTCAGATTTAGGGGATAGGGCAATGATGCGAGAGACAAAAGCACCTGGAAGTAGCGTAACTAAACAGGAATGCAGCTTAGATATTACATGAGCGTGTGCCATCAATAAATCTAAACTATTTTTAAAAAGTAGTACACTAAAAGAAATTAGACTGTTTAAATCAATGTTAATGTTAATGTCACACAAAAATGATTAACAGTCAAAAGGCATAAATGAGCTTATTACTAAATAGGCAAAAGATTGGTTAAAAACGTAGACAGCGCGATGGTCATTTGTATGTGTCTCTAATGAGAGAGCCTACAGTGATCAACAAGTGCATAATTTCCAGCAAAGGTAAAGCATATTTCATATTT
>NW_005187406.1:973548-974740 GCF_000239375.1 Pundamilia nyererei
ATATTTTTGGTTTTCTGTCCATCCATCCATCCAGTTTATCCATCCTTATTTTTTTGCCTTTGTTTTATATGTTGCTCACTTATGTCAGTCTCCATTGGTTGACAGAAGTCAAACCCAACAGCTAAATGAGACTACAGTCCTAAATTGGCTGAGGCATGAGCATACTTAGTCATCTGTCAGCAAATAAGAGTTTAATAAATGTCATCCATTAACTGCAAAAATATACGTACTGAGGATGAGCCCCGATGACGAGTGCTGACACCGTGCCTGATATTTATTTGTGTAAGTTATAGTGAATGGTTGTGAATATGAAAAAAAACAAACAAACAAAAAAAAATCCCACACACAAAACAAGTTCGTCTGCGTCGAATCTTGAGCTGAATTGGATCAGATCATTACAGCTCTAGTCAAGCATCCATCATCACCCACAAATGAAGAACATAGTCTTTCCATGTGGTGGATTGCTTTCCTGTGGGAACAGTTGCTCTCTGGTTGCCCATTCCTCCCTTCTGTTTCCCACCAGCTGGGACTGCTGCTCAGCCACCCAGCCATAATGTCATAATTGTCCTGTTTCTCTGCTCCTCTTCAGCAAGCCTGAAACAATGGACGACAGCTTAGGCTCAGTGAGAATAGGGCCCGTGGCATACTGGGTGGGTCTCCGATTATTCCCCACACCTGCTGCTCTCACCTGGGCACGGTGAAGATCTCATTCAAGGAGTAGAAAAGCAGCCTGGTGCTTCAAGTGAAAGTTGTAATAATCACTAACTGGACAAATAGTATCTGACTAAAGGAATATGTCAACTCTTCAGTTTGGGCTAATGCATGAATGACATCTTAGTCACCAGACAGGGAATTTACTGTAAAACAACTCCAAAGCAGCTAAAAATGAAATCATCCTTCAGTGGAGTTCCCCAGGTCTCAATTAGGCCTGATGACTAACCTAGAGGGAGCTTGTGTTTAAGTCAGCGGAGGAAATTATTGCTGGGGAGGTGTTTTAATTGATTTTTAGCCACAGAACCACAAAACAATTACTGATCACTTATTTATGTTTTGCCAGCCACGACAAACAAGGGGTTTCAATAAAGCAGCAGGAAGGGGCACACTAAAGCTGTACACAGGGGATCAAAGTCACACTGGAAAACTATAATTGCAAGAATATTTAATTCAAAGCTATGATTAGATTTTTTTTTTT
>NW_005187406.1:988646-996156 GCF_000239375.1 Pundamilia nyererei
CTGTGTCGCTAGCGGTCACGTAGCACATCATTATATACCAGCTAGCCAAACTTCAGTGACCCTACAAACGTCACTGCTGTTTCGTTTTCTGTCTTCATTTATGTTGGAAGTGATAACAGAGCTGTACGTTTTAATTTGTTTCCAAAACCCAGCAGTCAGGACATGCTATATTGTATTTAGATAGAAGCTAGCAAGCTAACTTCCTGCTAACTTCTAACTCCGTTAAATGTCAAAAATGTCCGTTTTCATGGATGCCTGGATGTTAAACTCAATTGTTACACCTGGTAGAGCAGAACGCTGATCATTTTATTAAAGATGAAAGACTTTAGACAGTTTTTCAACTCTCAGTAATGCCATAGTGATCGTTTGATATATGGACCTGCAGCGGAGTTTAGACCCAGACACGGCTAGTGACGTCAGACTGAACAACCGGATTGGTGTCATAGCCCCTGTAGGAGTTCAGAGTTAAGAGGTCAAGAGTTAATGTTTCCATTGTAACACCTCCAGATTTGACATAGAAACACTCATTTTTAACACTCGATTTTAACTACTATCATTTTACACCTCAGAGTTACATTAAAAGAATGTGACTCTACTTAGAGTAAAATTAACTCTACTTTTGCAAGAAGACTACTAACACCAAAACATTTAACACTTTTGAATTTGCTGTGTATTTGAGGTAAGATGTCTTATGGAAGTTGATACAAACTCGGTTATTGCTCAGTAAGTAAAATATGAAAAATTATTTTATGGAAATATTGTAAATATTGTAAAAAATTTAATAATTAATTGATTTGAGTAGCAATTATGTTACTTATAGCTACGTAATGTAAGGTAATTAAACACAACAACAACAGCTTGGTTTACGCAGAATATTTACAGCAGCAGCAGAATATAGCTGGAGTTTGACGTCTGCATTCTGAGATCACTCCCCACTGGGATGCTGGGCTAGTGAAGGGTTGAAAGAGCCGGCAGGTATGCACGCGAGCAGCAGCACTGACATGTCAGCTTAAATGACGTGGGGAGAGGGAGGTATGTTCCTGTTGTATGACGCTTGATTTGACTTCCTGAATTAGCTCAAAGGCTTCGCTTTTCGAACTGAAACTATGTGCTTACATGATTCGGCTGTACTCAAATAGGACATATGACATGTACGCAAAATGTTTAAATTCTTAAGTTTGTCACTTTAAGCCAGTTGCTTTGATTTTTTTTGTTTACAGTGTGCGTCCCATTTATTGAGTGTCTTTGGCAGGGTGCCATTTTCATTTTCTAAAGGCAAATCAACCTTTTTTGATGCACAGATAGACATTTTCAAAGGGGAGTGTGTGTTTAAGATGAGCAAATATGAAAAGTGTGATGTTAAACTGTTAATATAAATAATGACACTGCAGCTAAACAGTGAAATAATTAACTGTTGATTTCAGAGAGAAATATCATATTTAGTAAATCATTTTTAGGCAGCCTTTTTCCCTGTTTACTTTTTTAAATCTATTTTTTGTGTTTAAAGTCCTGAAGGCCACAAAGTCCCCAACTGCCCGAGGGAGGTCACCTTCAATTGTTTCCCATTAGATTTAAAATCCTGTTGTTTTGTCATCTTTGTCCTTTCCTGCTACTGTTCTCTAGTGCACACTGACTCCAGAGCCAGGAGGAATGTTGGAATAAGACTGGCCAACAATGACCAAAAAAAACAACAATCACAAAAGCCAAAGGGCCAGATGCGACTTAGTCACCGCCCCTACATATACAATGCCCATACTTGCCTCAATGCTTCACCCTGCCCCACCATTTCAACCCAATCCTTGCCCCCCTGCCAGGTCAGGAATGTTGAGGGACAGCAGCCCTTTCCCCCAGGAGTCCCACCTGGGTTTCTCAGGAAGATTAGGAGGTGGTAGAGGAACTGGGAGTGTCCCAGCGAAGCTCGCTGTTGTTCCCACTTAGAGAACCTTTTGGAGAAGGACCAAGTCTGGAATTCTCAGGTCTTGAATTTCATGCTGTATTGCAACAACCTTGTAGGCTTTTTTCCGCTTCACTGGTTTGGCGACCATTCAAAAATGCGAAACCAACGCAACTGCAACACAGCAGTTTTCTATTACTGAGCTTTCCATTATGAATAACTGAACACAGCCTCATTAAAGGGGCTTCTCCTCAGTGGCAGCAGACTGTTAGCAAACATAAAAGTGTGATTGCTGATTTTATGGGCTTTGCTTTCAAATTTGGTTTCCCTTGACTTCCGTGTTGGCGTTGGAGCGTTGCTCAAAACCAACGTTCCAGCCGTCTGCCAGACTCCCAGGAGAAAAGAACCACAGGGAGCACCATCAGGTGTGTTCACCGTGCTGAGGCACTCATCAGGTGGCCTGAGGCTCCACAACAGCTGTGTGGGTGGCAACACAGGGCCACCAACTGCTGACATTACATGAACACTGCTGGTTACACAGGGAGCATGACAGCATATCCTCAGCCCCCGCAGACTGTGTGCTGAGCATGAAATGAGAACACACACACACACAGCGTGTATGGACAGCATGTACAGGAAAGTCAGTGTGTGAGAGTGCGTGGGTGTTTAATTCTTATTAACTTTAAAACCCACTTATATTTCCTTCCTTGTGACTATAAATTTCAAAATGCTCTACTGGATGTCATTGACTAGTAAAGTAAAAATTCTAGTTTGTCGAAAAAATGTTAAAAACAAAATGCCTTAATGTTAAAAGAGCAAAGGGGGGAAAAGTGCTGTAAGGAAATCTGCTTACATCTGCACGGCACATTTAAGGATTACCTCAACCATATAAAGTCTCACCATGTTACACACTGGCGAAAAGACAAACAACAGCAATAGTGGCAAGAAAAGCGAACTGAGCGAACTCCAGATTTTAAGATCGCTGCTACAGCTGGGTGTTACCTCAGCAAACCAAACCAAGGAGCCAAACTTCAGAGTTTTCCGCAATTAAACTGCAATGTCTGAAATTCCAGCGCTGAGATAAAAAAGTAATCCACATCCTTCGCTCCCGATAGCAAAAGTGTTACCAGACCAGACAATGTGATCATCTGTTCTCACATCTTTGCACTTTAAGTTTTTTCATCTCACACTTTCCTCAGCAACTGAGTGTTATTCAGTTGGTAGCAGTTTGATCTGAATATGAAACTGGGTTCTGGTGTTTCCTAAGCATAGCTTCACATGAATACATTTCAGCTATATAATAATAACAACACTAAGTACATTTCAGTGATCGAGGGAGAAGCTCTGACTAGTAATTGTGCAATAGTCTGCACTTTTCTCAATCTTTCTGTGAACTGTAGGAAGATTTAAGGAATCTTTTTTAAGCTGAGATATAATCTTGCACTCCTACAAGTGAGCCACTTAACAGCATACATTATAATATAGAACATAAAGCAGTGAGATTCAATTTCACTCATTTGAAGGCTGTATGTGCATAATTATACATTTAAAAATGAGGTAAATAGCTGGAACATCATATACTTATTTTACAATAAAAGCATCAATTGTATTGCCTCTTTCAAGATTAATTGTGTTTCAACTTGTCTGATCATTAATAAAATGTGTCATAAATGTCCATGCTAAATTCCAGTAAGGTGCAGCTAGATTTACAAGCATGAAAAAGTACTTAGACTCACAGCTTCACTGAACGGTAATAGACTGTAATAGACTTTAAGTCTATTAAAGTGATGCATTCATAACCTGTGTGCCAATAAATCATATCCAAGGGATACAATTTTAAGACCAATTAGTTAGAAAACCCAAACAATCAATAAAGGTTTTTAATTGTTTTCGCCACAAATGATTATACCATACTTGCTGCGTAAACAGATTAGTGATTCCACAGTGTAAAGCTCATCATGCAAATGAATTGCCAGTCAAAATCAATAACTCCTAAAGTTGCCAGATCTTATCCATTTAGACGTCTCTTTTCAGATCTTGACCATGAACACAAGACGGGTTTTGGCTTAGGAAACTTAACATCATAATAGCTACCTTAAAAAGTTTAAGTAGTGTAATGCATTGCTCTCGAGTGGATATCTATTTTCTCCCAGTAAATGATTAATCTCAGCAGGACATAGCAAGTTTGTTTGCATCTAGGTGAAACGGAAACCCAATCCATCAGGGCAGGGTGAGGCCGGTGGGCCTGTGCTGTGTGACATAGTCCAGACTCCTTCTTGACAAATCTGGATTCACAGCTGACACATGTGTTACTAACAGCAGACACTGAGGGAAACAAGGGCACCAAGAAACCATCATAAATCAGGACTGACCATTATCTTACTCTGCTTTATTATAGCTAAAACAAATTAATAGCTAAATTGTTAATTTAGAAATTGAAACAAAGAGGGTATATATAACTATCCCAGCCTCTCATAATGTGTTTTATCATAAAGCTATTTAATAAAACTGGTTGAGAGCAGTTTATTAAAATGCTAATTTAATGACTTACTATTATGATTACTAATTGTAATTTAAAATGTTTGCAACAGCTCTCACTGCCTCTTTATCCAGGCGCTGCTAATCCACAGGATCCTACTGCAATCAATCCTTTGTAAACTTTACAACTTAAGCAAGTTGGTGTCCTCTGCTGTTTTATCTCAACCTCTCTGTGACCACAAATAGGTCTAAATCAACCCAATTACTTACTGCTTCCTTAAATGCTTAAATGTATGCACTTACTTGCCGTAATCTTACATGTTTAATCTATATACCTTTGTCACAAAACCAGCCATGTCTCCTTTGGCATCTATCCTACACCTCACTTGTCAAGGGTCACATTAAAATGTGTTGAACAAGCCTAATTTTTGAACATACTATTGTGAATGGGTTTGTCAAATTCCAGACCACAACCTTTTTTTAAACTTAACCAATTTGTTTTTGTTACCTACACCCCAAACATAACTAAACGCCAACCAAACAAACTCTCAAACTGGAAACTGAACCAAGGTAGCTTAGTTGAAAAAACGTACTCTAGACTTACTCTACTGTCCTCTCTGCAAACGGACTTTAACTGCATTTAAGCATGGGGATATTGTGTTAGGCCACCAACATAGACGGACACTTGTGCACATCTTTGAGATGCCAGATGTATTAATCTCTCACACAGTAACTCAGAGGTTATACATTCTTTATAATGTTTATAAGATTCCATTTTCCACAAAACTTTCTATTTAAATCCTCACTGAAGATATTTTAGAACACGCTTGCACATAGTTACACCATGCAGTGCTGCATAAACAGAAAAAAACAGAGAGACAGTGAAGGTGACAGATGAGATTCTCCTCTCTGAGTGGGTTAACATATGGTAGCAATCAGAGAAAGTGAGGGTCTGCCGGCCCAACAGTAATTAGCACACGGCCTCATGTTCATGTTTCTTTTAATAGCTCAACATGGCCCACTGTGGACTAAAAATAAACAGGGCAATTAGAGGCGGCAAGGAAGGCCGTCATTTGAGGGTCTGACCTTTGAACCTGGGTCAGAACCCATATAGAGGTGTCCATGTGGACCACCTGCATCCCCTTGGGTCACTGGGGAAAGGAGCCCTGTAGTGTTTATGTTAAGGGTCAGACACAGAGGTAAGCCTTTGTTGGGTAAACTAGACGTGTGAGTAAATACTGTCTATTTATATCATATGAGGAATCTATAAAGCCTTGTTGTGCTTAGGATCCAAGATGCAACAGTTGCACCAGCTGTCTGCAAGTTCGAACTTGTCCAAGTTGTTTACTAAGTGAAGATATATGAATTATTAAATTAAACTATGCCATGCATTAATTATTTGTCACATGCACACAGGTGTAACTGCTGCACAGCCATCTGAACCACATAACACAGTTAATGTTAGATTGCTTGTGACCCAACAGTAAGAGGGCGTGGTCAACACTTCTGACCGGACTGTGGACCCTATTGCTAGAGGATATTTCACTGTATTAAAATAAAAAACAACGAAAAAATTACCACTAGCCATTACATAAAGATCTATTATAATAATTCAATGTGTTCTCGTCAATGCAAGTAGTACTAACTCAATGAACACCAGCCTTTGCAGAATTTTGCATACATAAACCTGTACCTTGTTTTGCAAAATAGGTTTAAAGTTACAGTTAAGTAAGTTATTAGTTTGGAGTTTAGTTACAAGTTACTAATTTAAGAGATTTGTAATGTAACTGCACATATTGTATCCTTTTATGTGATGCTTTTATTCACCCTGTGTGCTCTTTGCCTGTTTGAGGCCACACGTTTGACTGTCATGTGTCCTAGACTTGGTTTCTCTTATAAAGTGACACAGAATGTGAATGAATCCAGGCTCAGTACATAGGCTATGAAACATCCCTGCAAGTAAGAGAATATGCATGAAGAGGGTGTTGGGCTTGGGTCCAATAATCAACAGAATACAATTCTTTAACAACCAAATATATCTCCTTCTTCCTTTCCAGCTCAGGACATGTCCAGACATTTGAACTAGTTTCACATATGAATTCCAGAAACTGTTCAGAGAATCAGGTCATGACATTGCCAGAAGTTGCCTTTTCTTAAATGCAGCACACAACAGGCAATGGGAAATGTGAGTCAGGTGCATTCACACTTCTGGAACTACTCAGCTTGGTTTGAGCAGCGGTGCTTCCTGGATGGGACGTACAGGAGGCAGCAAGCACGACGCCTGCTTGCACACTTTGAATTCAGAAGACACATACGTGCCCCGTTCTCATGTGGACTCAATCAGATATTACATTTGTACTCTGGAGCTGGCAAGGTAATGAGCGTCTTGTGTCCAGACCTCCTGCATCAGACATTTGCATTTTCACATGAAGGGAGGGAAACTTCTGGGAAAGGTCAGGGCTGCAGAGCATGTGTGAAAACAGCTTGGCAGTCCGACAAAAGAACTTTAAAACAGATATCCTCGGTTAGAACAATGAGACAGAAAATTAGGAAAATATCAGCCAACATCCACAGCTCCTAGTATCGGCTGTTAAAAACCATGAAGTTGGTTGCTGTGCAAGTATTACTGCAGTAGGTAAATGTTTTTAAACATTAAATCAAATATTAGATTTTCATATTTGATATTTTTACTTGTCAGATTAAAGATGGTAAATGGTAATGGCCTGCATTTGTATAGCGCTTTTCTAGTCCATAGGACCCCAAAGCACTTTACACTACATTCAGTCACTCACCCATTCACACACACATTCACACATTGTAGCCACAGCTGCCCTGGGGCGCACTGACAGAGGCGAGGCTGCCGGACACAGGCGCCACCGGGCCCTCTGACCACCACCAGTAGGCAAACACAAGATCTAACGAGTGAAACACTTTTCTCATTTGGGCCTTAGTATTTGCTTTAGTGTGTATGGCCTCTGACAGTGGACTCATCTCTGTGCTTGTCCTGCTAGACCTCAGCGCAGCATTCGATACTGTTGACCATAATATCCTATTAGAGCGATTAGAACATGCTGTAGGTATTACAGGTACTGCACTGCAGTGGTTTGTATCATATCTATCTAATAGACTCCAGTTTGT
>NW_005187406.1:997379-1050126 GCF_000239375.1 Pundamilia nyererei
TGCTCATAGGGGGTCATATGATTGTTGGGTTTTTCTCTGTATCTATGAAGCGCCTTGAGGCGACTTTTGTTGTGATTTGGCGCTATATAAATAAAATTGAATTGAATTGAAATTGTATCATTATGGTTATATCCTTTCAGGATAGGCGTGGACAGTATAAAGCTGACAGCAGATCGTCACACTGTACCCATCACAATTAACCAGTCATTTATCTAATGCCACTGGAGGACACAAACTCCTGTAGCTCACCAAAGGGCATCTCTATGTAGTTTATTCGATGCCTGTGAAGACTGCATTATGTGAAAGTGTCAAAAAGTACTTTAGCGAAGAAATGCAAAGAGGTTTAATTCCCTAGGCATTTCTCCACCCATAAGTGTATTTTCTCAAAATTACTGTGTGTTTAAGGGGATTTCAAAGTCTCGAGCTTCAGCGTGACTCTTATTCTCTGCACTGGCTAGTAGTCCGACGCAGATGTTCACAAAGGCCCAAGAACAACAAGAAAAGCTTCTCACACATGGCAACTCTCAGGCAAAACTTGGCACCAGAGAACATACAAGGTTGTCCCAGATTGACCTTTCACCTCTTGTGATGTCAATGATCCTCTCGACCAATTAGATGCTGGAACCTGCCCTTGGATTTGCCGGCTCCAGACACAAAGACAAATGATTCTATCAGATTAAATGTTTTTTAATGGCAGACAGAGAGGCCAAACGTGGGTCTTTCACTTGAAGCCATATGTGCATTTCTCGGGTTATCATTCAAAATGAGGCTCATTTGTAACCAATATGTGAATGAAAGGCTAAGTTCTGGCAGACATGCAGAGGAAAATTTCTTGTTTGTTAACTCAGAAGGGGACAGCACACAAAAACAGCAATGTAACAATTTATTTCCTTTGGTCAATATTGCTGCCTCATCTGCATGTTCTCAGATTTGATTGACTGTGAGAATAACTGGCAGGCTGTAGTGACACGGAATCATATTATGCAGCTTTGCATATGAAGCGGATTATGGGTAATATGCTCTGACCTCAATCTGCTAAGAGAAACAGTGAGAGCAAGCCACACATCACAGGCCTCTCTATTTTTAAACCCACATTTGGACTCGGCTCTCAGTTCCTACCACAGCAAAGGCTGCTGGAGCCATCATTGAACCCAAGACGAAAACATTGTCCCTGAGGCTGGAGCTTCAAAGGATCAGCAAGGTCAAACACTGTAGTTTTAATTGTTGGTTCTGGGCCGCGCTGTAGGGCCAACTGGACCTCACATTGATTTTCCATGTACACAGACACAGACCTCTCGTCTCTCACTCATTGCGCTATTATGAGGGAGTAGGATTTGGGGTTCTTTACCTGAAGATGTGGTGACCCAGTCACTCTCATGGTCCTCTGTCAGTAGATTAGCTGCCCCTCCCCCTTTATGAGGAGTTTGTTCTTCCTTGTCAGCCTTCAATTGAGGATAATTGTGTCCTTTAGATTTTGAGCGCCTGTGATCAGCCATCCATTCAGCCCAAAAGGGGGTTATGTTTCACCTCAGGTTGGACAGGGTGCTATTGGAAGGCAGTGATTTCAAATTCAAACAGGAATGCCTTGATATTATTAAGAAAGCAGAGTCAACACCAATATGGCAAACCTGGAATGTTAAGAGAAAAGTTAACATCTGGGACTGATGATCCAAACATTGCACACGATCTTCAGAAGAGGGTGATTCATGGAATTATTCAGGTTGAAAGTCACCGGTACTTAGTAAAATGCACGTTTTATTGAGGTTTTAGTTTTCTTCCTTTTTATATTCTGTTTGTTTTATTGTTGCTCAGACACAGCCATATGCTTGCACACACATACAAACTACTTCCTTTCTACACCTTCCCCAAGCTGAACCTGCTCTGCATAGCAGTCAGTTAAAATTTACATTCCATGTCCAGGACTGCTGACATCAGAGAGGGTTTCCTGCTCTTCCTGCCTTTTCTCTTACACCTGCAGCTGCTCGGGTCACATAATCAACTCCCAATGGCAGTCCTGTAGCAGAACAGCTGTGCACCACTGTGGGAAATTAGCATAAGTTGAGCGTCTAAGATCATCTGTGCATCTGCACAACATAATAATTTTCAAACTCCGAGCGCAGCCTGAATGTTGCCTCAGCTGTCGTCATGCATGCACCCACACAACATATAAACACAACACCCCTCCTTTCTCTCTATCTCTCCATCGTGCTCTCTCTCTCTCTCTCTCTCTCTCTCTCTCTCTCTCACACACACACACACACACACACACTATCTGAATTGCGGGGCAGTACCTCATGTGGTGACAATGTGTGCACTATGCTGTGGTGGTGGAGGCAGCAGCCAGTCTGCAAAAAGAGGAAGTGGTGCTGTATACCCCGGAGGAGTAGGGTCCTAGGGAAGAATGTTTATCCTGTCCACCTCCTTTGATCTTTTACTGTTAATCACTTCCTGCACACTGTATATGAACTAAACAGCCACGAGTGACAGGAAGTGGAGGATTTTTGGATATTCTCCGCACTCACTTGTATACTTTGTTTAATATGTTAATTTTCATGCAGCACACTATGTACACAATGTACTTCCTTACATAGTGCATGAATTTCAACACGGTAGTGTTGTCTCAAATTAGACTCTTCAGTTTTGCACAATTTTTGACTGGGCCTGTCCCTAGTTGCTAATTTTGTGCAGCAGCTTTGTGAACATTTGGAAATTGAGTATTATGTGAGGTTGGACCACACATAACACTCAACTATTCTGTGGCAAAGATAAGATTTAAACCCTTGTAAATACTAAAAGAAATCCCACAACTAATATAGTCTATAGTTTTATCTGCAAAGCCTGAATATAAATCTCCGGATGTTTGCTAGCTTGATATGCTATGGATAAAAGTACACCTAGACGAGCTGTTTGGCCATGGCATGAAGCTTCTAGCACAGTGTTTGCGCTGATGTTAATGCCAGAGGAGGTTTGTAATTCTACATTTATTGACTAAGCAAAGTGTTGGTGGCCTTTACTAGCTAGCTAGGCGCCCCAGAACTCAGTGACTATATAGTGAAGCATTGGCATCATCATCGGCGCTGAGGATGAATCATCGCAAAGATAGCTCTGTTTAGAGGGCAAGAAGTGTATAGTGTTCCTCTTGTAGAATACCTCGTGTAGTTGTACATGTTAGCATGCAGTGAAAATAGCTAACAAAGAAAAATGTCTGACAGCAAAATAGTTAAAAGAGTGAAATATTTCTCTGTGTTGCTTTATAGACCACTAAGAACAAAATATATCAAAGTCCAGAGCTGAACAATTGTCTTTTAACATGTAACAGCACTGTGTGGGAGTTCCAGGAAGAGCAACCATGAAGAGTTACAGTAATTCTGCCGTGCTTGAGACTTACGAGGCCCTTATTTGCATCTACCAAACCGTGTGGTTTGACTGGCGGTGACAGTCTGTGGCAATTATAATCCAAAATCTCTGCCTGTGTTATGAAAGTCTCCAAGCCAATGCCACCAATCGCATGAGGAACAACTCAGACGTTCTCTCATGTACAGACTAGTGGCCTGGATTTTGCTTTCCATCTCTGTCTCTTGCTGTCTCACAGGACCCTGTGCAGCACATCTAACCCCCTGCCCATTTTAACCCCCGAGCATCTGAGAGCATTTACACAGCTTAGGAATTCAGAGGGTCTAAACCCCACACCTGGCAACTAAAATTAGGATCTGCAACCAAGGACATTCAGACATAAATAACACCTTCCTGACCTCTTCAAAAGCCACAGCTTCATGTCTGACTTAAGCTGGGTAGGGCAGAAAAAGAAAACATTAGTTTGTGACAGGTTGAACAGCACCCATTGCCTGCTATGGCAGTTGCCAGTTGGTTGGCAATTGCCAGTGGGTGGATGCACCGCTGAGAGACAAGGCACGAAAGCCTTTGTCAAGTCGTGACCGCTGTGTATTGTGTGTTGCCATGGCAGACTGCATGTGTCATGAAATGCTGTGAACAAATAATTGTCATCGCAAGACGAGCCGACACCAAACAAGGTTGAACTGAGGTGAAGATTTGTAAGGATTTTGCTCTTATTTATTTTGGATAGCATGTGGCAGTGTATGTATTTATGTTTGTGCAGATGAGCGGGTGTGTCCGTGTAAACTGTGTCTGTGTCAGAGAGTGAGTGTGTGGTTTGGAGCTTTGTTTTAAATGTGTCTCCTATCAGTCATTCAGCAATGCCCTGCAGCCTGTTCTGAAGCATGTATCCTGCTAGAACAGTCCCTCCTCTCTCACACTTTGTGCTTCTCACACATTTACTGAAACTATGCAGCACGCTCAGCGACGCTCCACAAGGGAAATCACAGTAGCAGTGTGTCGTTGTTACAGTACTTCCAGTAGATGTGTGAACTCAACTGCTCATGCAAATACACAAATCCTAATTATCCCCACACAGTTCTCACTTCTTCTCTGAGGCTGAGACAGCCGAGAAGTTCAGAAATACAAAAATCACGGCCACAGAGAATACGAGAATTTCCAAGAATTCCGCATAACCACACAAGCCACAAATATGGCCTTACACAGCATGTAAAACTACCATTCTGAGGTACTCCTTTGACTCATTTCATTTAAGTGTGAGGTTTTCGTCTGCGAGCTTTCCTGTGACTGCAAGTGTGCGTGCATGCACCTATCTCTGACAAGGCTTGCGTGACTAGTGAGGGAGTGTGAGCAGAGAGTGGAAAGGTTCCTCTTCTGCCTAAGGGAAATAGCAGTGTGTTGTGTGCATCTAACCTCATTTAATCCCACAGGAACTTTTAAAAGGCCATGTAAAACAGCGAGCCCCTCAGGTAGCTGCACACACATGCATTACCATAATGTTAACATGCGTGAACACTACAGCTCCCACAAAGCCTTTGAGCCACCATGTCACGTAAGTGTAACGGCAGTATTGTTCTTCAGTTTATAGTCTTAAAAACTCTGTTAAAATCCTGCAATTCTGCAAGTAAACTTTTACAGATTTAAAGCGTTGCGTGCAGCTCCGTACTTTTCAATAACAGGTTTCAGCAGCTCTCAGCTGCTTGGCACCGCGGCCGTGAGTCAGAGTCATGCTGTTCACGGTGACTCACTGCTTGTCATTTCTCCACCAAAACATTTATTTCCTTTTAAAAATAGTAGTTACTTAATGAAAATTAACCAAGCATGTTCACTTTTCCTTATTCAAATTATGTAATATTCATACCCTCAGGCCGCTCGCTATGTGACCTTTAGCTGATGCTGAAAGGTAGCATCCATCTACCAGAGCTGGCTGGATAATCTATACTCAACAATATAGGAAAGAGTTGGTTTTGTTATAGAAATAATGTAGAAATGAGTTTTAAAGATGAGGAAAAAACGATATAGAGCGTTTCAGTTGCATGTTTGGTCACTCTGTGCAAAGGAACAGCTTCAGTACTTCTTGGTAATGAGTCTCCAAGTTTCTGGAACTCTATTGGTGAGATCTAACACCCTTCGTCCAAATGACAGTTTTGCATTTGGTGTGTATGGTAGCGAATGCAGTTCAACCCAAAAGCATAATTCATCCATAATTCATCCACTTGCTGCACACAATGCCACTTACTGCACATAGTGTCCCCCATGTATATTCACTTGATGTATATAATGTTCTTCTCTCCCCTTTTGCACATTCGAGGAGCGTGTCAGGATACATTTCACTGCGTGTTATAAAGAATCTTGAATCTTGAATCTTGAAGTTTCCAAAACTGGGTGTAGACTGCGAAGACCATGCATTATGAATCATACAATTTTCATATTGTACTATTTGATGACACCTAATGCCCTTCAGATGATGTCACTGGCATCCTAGAAAGGACTACTCCCATCAGGTTAGGAATATTTCACCATTGGGAAAGGTTATTTTCATTTGCAGTAGCCGTTCCCACCAAGCCAGTGGTTTCTTTCTGGCCCCACTTCAGAAAGCAAAAGAATTCATGCCCCACAATTTACTTTTTAAAAAGTAAATAATATAACGAGAAAAAAAGGTCCAAGATGACCAGCAACCACCTTCTTTGTTTATTTATTCATTCCACTTATTCTCCTGATCCCCTGGTCATCCACATCTAAACTGCAGTAGCTCCATACACCAGCCCTAAAGTTTGCAGAGAAATAATGGACCCAAGCCTTGCCAAACAACCCCCCACACACCACCACCAGCACCTCGACACATACACAAACCCGCACCTCCCTGCAATTAATACTACCACATTTTAGCCCCTGTTGCGCTAAGTAGCTGTAGTGTTTGTGTACTGCAGTTACTCAGAGATCACTTGCTAATCAAAGGCTGTGGGCAGGACTGCGGTGTCTTTTTGGGATTTGCTGTTAATGTTGTTTGTGTTTCTTTTATTTGTCTGTCCAAAAGTGGCAGATGTTGCTGCTCACGCTAACTGCACAGATCAAAACACTGCTGCTGCTTCTGGAAAAAGGAAGGAAAATGGTATACATGCTGAGCAGACCGTGGACAGTTTTCAACAGCAGAAAGAAAACTCTGGGCACCTTCAGAAAGCTCTCAAGCTGGATGTCTGGAAGGCAGCAGTAAACTATAAAATTTACTATTAAATTAAAAGCCTGCAGAAGAACAAATAACAATTTATGGTAAAAAAAAAAAAAAAAATTGCAGCGCAGCGAAGCAGTTGGCCTTATATGAGAATGGGTGGGTGTAACAGAGATGGAGTATGTAATAGAGGGTGGAAAGGGTGGAGGGAAGCACCCTGCTGGTTCTTAGTCCAAGTGACAGAGTGACAGGTGGAGCTGTGTGTGTTTGAATGCAACAAAACAAGAGCAGGCAGGGCCTTAGGGACGAGGAGGGGGGGCTCTTACCTGTTCTGCTCGTGTCCTGACAGGTAAGATCCCCTTTCTGCCAAAGACCCCACCCCCAGCTCAACTACTGCCAGACCCCACGGTTTCTTTTATTTCTTCTCAGGGTTCAGTTTGGTCAGCAAAGCCCCCCCTTATGTTCTGGTTCGTGGGCAGATGTTCTGAAGCATGTAGATGGCAGCTTAAGGATTCCCATCTGCTGTCCTTGACGCTGTGCCAGAGGAGCTGGGAATTGGCTGTCTCTGTTGCAGGAGGTACAGGGAATTGTTTTCTTACACAGGGTCAGCAAGGATTTCAGGACATTAATACAGCAGGATGATGAAAAACAAAAAATCAAGATGCATGGAATATCTGATGTGTCTGTGATGAATGTATTGAGACATTAAAACCTGACAAAGTCAATAACACTTATCATTTTTGTTACAATAAGAAGCCTTTAAACAATGTTGCAAGCACACATAGCCGCATTACCAAAACTACACAGAAATGGCTTTGAAACTTAAAAAAGAGCCGAAACCCATGACCCAGCATCCAAACTGCCCAGGTCCATGAGATGCACAGGAATAAGCCTCATCCACCACAGCACCCAAAGGATCTTCCTGGTGCCAGACATCTAAAAAAGGATGTGCCCCAGAGGTCCTGTGTCCATGCCACAATGGGTCTGAGCTGTTTCAGCAGCACAACGGGGACATATTAGACAGATGGTTTTAATGTTTTGTCTATTCTGTCTCCACATCATTTTTTATTTTATTTTTTTAAGAGAGTGAAGGTCTGAAAATGCTGACCCAACCCTTCAGTTTGGATTAATGTTCCTGGGGTTGAAGTTAGATTAAACTTGATATGGTTTGGTTTTGGGTGGTTGTGGAGAGGTTTTGGACACAATTTCACGTTTGCTCTTAAATGCCACCCTGGTGGAGCTGCTTTTTATATGTCATCCTATGAAAAACTTTCATCTTCTCACAAAGAAACTCTGGGATAGTCCTTGATGATAAGAAAACATCCTGACTTCTAGGTTCTCATGCCTTTCGAAGGTTGCTTTTCCCTTTAGTTGTTTTAGCAGTACCATGATACAATGACTGTTTTACTTTAATTGCTCTTAGTAGATACAGCAATTATAAGCAAACATCCAAATGGCATTATGACAAATAACCACAGCTACGTGCTTCTCTGTTATTCTGTCTGTTATATTTCTGTGTGTTCCCCCTGGGGTAGACAGGGAAGTGGTCACTTGGTGCCAGTAAACACAGAGCTTTTGTTTGTGGGAATCGGCCTCAGGTGCAGTTGACCCCTGACCTGTAAGCCTGTAGGTTGAACAAAGGGCCATTAAGGAGCGCTGGGTATGTCTCCACTCCAAAATGACTGAAACAGAGAGGTTTGTGGAGAGCATTCAAAGGGTCAAGACGTCAGAAAGGCAGGTTAAAGACATTTTGGAATTTACTTTTTTAAGATTACAAAACAGTCGTGCAGAGAAAAGGAAATACCATGCAGAAAAGCCTCCTGTCTTGTTTGTAATATTTATCAGTTTACTGGCATTTTTGAGGGACACCCATCAAAGAAGTGCTGACAGCTGCCATCAACACTTGTGAATCCAGAGCAGGACACTTCATCATCAACCGATCTCTAAAACAAGGTTCCCTTGGAAGTATCTCCTTGTCCTCGTGTCACTGTTATAACAAAGTAGAGACAGAGGCCCTCTTCTTAGGGCTATAGCTGGTGACAGGCAAGTCCCTCAGACCCAGCACTCACAATGCCTTCAGTCTCTTGCAGCCCCCGAGGAAACAACTGGGTCACTTAGGAATAAAAAAGTTTTGTGCGTAGGGTGGCCTGTCCTTACACCTGAAAATGAACAGGTGAACTACGGCTGAGAAATCATTTAATGAAAACAGAAAAAAGAAAAATAGGAAATCTAAAACAATTTCTCCCTGTAGCGTTGTTTTAATGAACTTATTGTTGCTTGTCAACATTCACATCTCGCCTGTTGAGAACATACTGTACTGTATGTGCTGTATGTGCATGGAGCCACAGTCCTCCTCTCATCTTTTCCCTCCTCCATCTTTCCCTCCATTTTGGCTCAACACTGCCACCCAGTGATCCAAACCAGCGGGCTTCAGTTCCAAGGTCTGTGGTTAGGCAGACAACATGACCTCACTGTCAGGGAAATACAGAGGACAGGGCAGATTGGGATTTTCCATTTCACCCTGAAGGGAGTATGCTCAGACCCCTCTCAATCCTCAAATGATGAGCTAACGCAGAGAAGTGGTTGACACAGCCAGAAAAGTCTGCAGCAGACACCTATGAAGGTCTGAAAATGTGATTTACACCACAGAGCTGCTTTTTGTCTTGAAGCTGCTCTGATTTTCTTTCCCGTCCTTCTATCAGTCTTTAAAAAACAAAAAAAAACTTTCATCACAAAAGCCAAAATCAAGGTAGACATCTCCTTACGCTGCTTTCAGATTTATTCCAAGGCGCAGTGGAAGGTTTGTGTGTCTGTGCCAAGTGTGATATGCAACAAAAAAGTGCATCAGTGGCGCCAGCACTAGAAGGTTGAATGGCACGAAACATATATTTACATCTGTCATGTATACAAACAAACCACTCCAGGAAAATAGGTCATATCTCAGGGATGACTGTGCAAGTGACTGTTCCCTCCGAAGTAGACATACAACTAAATCACGATGATGTGGATGAAAGGTTGTCATTAAAATTAAATATATAACATGCTAAGATGTTACTCCACACTGAAAGGTAATAACAGGCAATCTTCACTTTTAAACAGGCCAGTAAAGTAATTTGCGAGGCATTAACAAACTGTCCCCGTACCCAAAGTGCTTTAGATTATCATCTTCTGCTATTATCCTAACAGGGAGCCTTTCAATAGTGGTTCCTCTGAGAAGACAAGGCATACCATGAAAATGTAGATGTAATTAGTGCTGTGGAAACAGGAGCTGACGGGGGGCATCGTACTTCCCGGAGATCAGCGGCAGTGTCTGTAAAGATGTTTAAATAATTCAAAGTACAGCAATAAAGCTGCTGCTCCCCATACCCCTGCCTAACTTGTTAGTCGATGAATGGGGACTCAAGCATGCAGGTCAGAAACGTGCATGCACAAATAGATGGGCGTTCTAACATTCACACGTTAAAGAACTTGACAGAACAGTAAGTTATACACTTTATTAACAATGGCGACATACAAAGTCATAAACTATTCTGAATACCATTGGGACAGCTGTCATTGTTGTTATCGGTAGTGGGAAGGTTGAATTCAAAAACCTACCTGTCGCTTTCTCGCTGTGAGTTTTATTTTCATACACCTACACTATCCTGTAAAGAGCCTTTTTGGATTAGAAAATAAATCCATAATAATTCACACAAATGACTTGGCGAAATAGAAGCAATTGTAAATATATAACTTTGCAATTATTTTGTTGAGTTTTTCTTTGTTATTTTTACTTTTTTTTTTTTTAACTATCAACCTTTTTCCGCAATTTCCATAAGCAATATACACCAAATCTACAGGCCTGCATGCACAGATACTGAATGTTTGCATGTTTTGAACATTTAAAAACACATGAAATTCAGAGCGGCGTCGTCCTCCTCCTGCTCGACACCTTGTAGGGATTACAGGTGTTGGTTTTCTTTCCACTGTGCAAGAAGAACTAAGGTCCTACTCCCCATGCACTGGAAGATTTGTATGTATACAAGAGCACCGGAAACCTGATCCTATTTAATAATTCATGACAACTCTGAAACCCCTTCACCTCCATCCATTAGTTCCTCTAAGACCTCTGGCCTAACACTACTTTGTAACTTTTGAGTGTGTCTTCCCACGGCTTTACATTTAGAGTGACTAATATCAGCTGTTGCTTGCAACTCTGGGTCCCACTCATCAGCTGTGTGATCTTGCAATGCACATTTTCAATGATATTTCCAATTAAACATGCACAATGGGGGGTAGAACGCCAGTATAAATCAAGTGCCATGCTGTCCAGCTACACTTTGTCTCCATTTCCCTAATTAATGTGCGCTTCTTGCTCCTGCCATGGACACCGGAGATATAAATCCTAGCTGTCACTGACAGAGCGCATGTGGTGATGCTCGCTAATAAATAATTCACACAGCATACCTAAGAGTGTGACTAATCCAAAGCTCTTGACACGAGATGGCCCAGGCTTAGCCGTGACAGCCGCTGACAACGTCCTGCGCTCTGGCGCCTCTTGGCCTTGGAAGTGCATGCGTATGTGCACCTTGTTCCAGAATAAGCAGAAAGAAAAAGAAAGCATAATAGATGAAATCACAAATCTCATTTTCAACATGGACTGAGTCCATCTGCAGTAACAAGCTGGCAGCACAACAAAGGAGAAGACTGTCACTGGAATTGTGCCCTGAGCGCTCTGTAAACTCACGAGTTCGTCTGAGGTGAATAGCTGATTACATTCATCGGTGCATTCGTTTTAATCCAGAGTGCCACCCTGTTCTTCTACTAACACCCTCAACACACCCTAAACAAACATCTTAAATATTAAATAACTTTCTCATGTAAAATCAACTATTAGAAACTCTTTTTTTTGCTCTAGAAAAAGCGAGAGGCAGTTATTTAAATTGTTTTTCAGGGTAATCTAATAAGTGCAGTCATAACAGTCGGCAGATCCAGGCTCACGCTGCACCTGCTGGAATGCAGGTTTCCCTTGATAATTGGAGCAATTAGAGATTCCCCCTGCTTCAACTATCACTGGTCATGGAGGAACCCTGTTATTATTATTATTACACAAGTCAGCTAGGAAAGACTTACCTCAGGGTCTGTTACTAGTTCGTGCTAATTATCATATCAGCTTTCCTGTTAGCCAAATGTAAATTATTGACAAAAGGATGTGGGGCCATTACAGCATAATGAGTGCTATTACGAGGTAAATGAGGTTGCAAATGTGTGAAACACTTATCTAATTTTAACTGGCAAGAGACTGGATATGGGGATACATTACATTAAGTTAGTCTAGGCGTAATCAGTGTACGTAACTTTTTTAATGGACTATATATTTTTGTTTTTTATGTTATTTTCACTGTTTAATCACCTTCTCACTGCCAGAGAAACTCTTGAATAAAAGTGTGTAACACTGAAAGTAAAGAACACTTTCGCTGCTTTTCATGAAGCCAAAAAGTGACAACTGAGATCACAAAGAAGGCAGCGTTTAGGTGTGGCTGTCCTAGAAGTGCAACTGTAGGAGTTGCTCTGGCATCTCTCTCTTGAGCAAGTGTTTCTTCTTGTACCTCGTGACAGCTGATGGCAATCATTCAATTTTATTTGCCAGCTATTACTTAAAGACCCCGCAAATTCTCACGCAGGACGGGCCTTTCCTCTCAACTGCCAAGTTAGATTAATATTCTTCACCCACCTTTTTCCACACATTTGAGGCCTTGTTGTTGTTGTGGCTTGGCTTTGGGAACGCTTCACAGAAAAGTCTGGGGGATGACATGGGAGAGAGAAAATACAAGAGGAATATTGTGAGTGATGGAGTTGTCGTTTCAACATGAGCAAAACCAAAAATAAACACGAGATATGTAACGAAAAGCTCAGGCCCAGGTAGGAGACCAGGGCTACCTGTCAGATCCACTGTCTCCACTAAAGCTCTTGTTTTACAATACACAGTGATGGAGACAGCAGACACAGTAAGTAAGTGTTTGTGTCGGGCAAGGCTAAGCCCCTTAGACTCCAATAGTCCCCTGACGTCTACTCAGGTTCCTCAGGTTCTCAGGGTTGGACCTGTGTTCTGTTCCCTGAGTGCTATCATGACACTGGCCCTCAATGCCCACAAACACAAACAGTAATTGTGATAAAGTCACACAAACAGGCACAGTAGCGCGCATGTACACAAACACACTCGGTGTACCACCCCTCCCTTTGCGCAAAAAAAGCATCCCAGTGGAATGTAGTGGTGTGTGCGTCTGACGCCACGCTAAGCCACCTCAGTCCTGCTGAGGAGTCTACTTTTGCAAGCCCTGTCGTCTGCGTCTGGCCATCACAATCATGAGAAAATCACTAGGTGCCTGCAGGGCACATCTCCCTGGTTACAGGTATGCCTGTTGACACATGCCAAATCCCCCTCTTTCTCCCAGCTTGGTGGTGAACGCGCTGGAACGCCCTGTCTAAACCGCAGACATCACATAGGCCGCTAAAGCAGGGCAGGACATGTCGGGTCACGTGATGGAACCGCTGCCTGCGTCGATGCCTTGTAAACATGCATGAGTGTAGACTTGTGTGCTGATCTTTACCTGCACGACAAACACACACACACACACACTTGCGCATGAGCATTCTAGCTGATTAACCAGGTAAGGTGCTGCTGCCCCGAAGGCTCTCTGGGGCCTACAGCGAGCCACGGCTCTGCCTGATCTAGTTGAGCTGCTGATGGATGGGAGTGCTGGCACATTCCTCTGACAGGTGACGGGACCGACTCCCATTTGATCTGCCACCGAGTGCAGAGAGAAGAGGAAGAGGCAGAGAAAATAAAGCTGGCCTGCATGCAAATCTAATGACAAACCTGTTGGGTGGTAGCATGTTGATCTTCAGTAGTTGTCGATGAAAGCTGATATGACATGTGAAATAGAACCCAGTTTCCCCCCCCCCACCCAAAAAATTGGGCTGCTGTATAAAATGTTAAGAAAAACACAGCGCAGTGATTTGCAGATCATTTAAAAAGCCTCTGTGTGTTTGAAAATACGTAGCACTTGTTCTCGTAAAATGTCACGTCCTTTTGAAACTGATGCCAGTTGCATACTCGAAAAAAACAAAATAGTTGAAAGAGGAGCATGTTTATTAGAACCTGTTGGGACGCGTATATATATCAGTCAACTTTAGCGGGGCCTTCAAAGAGTTGCACCATTAATGTGCCCGCCCATGCTGTGCCACTCTGGCATCAGATTCAGAGCAAGCATTTATTTTTCAGATGTCTTCGACGTGTGATGTGACATATGCTGTCTAATTCTCTGGATTCCATGAATCTTTTCATCATATTATGCAATGTAGATGGCCCGGAATGAGTTAAACAAGATATTTTCCCATTTTTGTCTTCAGTTATAAAAGACCCAGCCTCTCCCCAAAGTTGTTTTTCACTAGCTGGCCCCACGTCCTCATTTTAGTTTTGACAGCGTCTTAGTAGGGAAAGGTGAATGCTTGGACATGCATTGAGCTGCGGTTTGGGGAAGGCCTCAAAAGGGACTGGCGACGGTTCCCGGGCCTGGTTTGGAGGCGTGGTCCTCCTACTGAAATTTTGATACATAATCTCCAATTATATCCAATTCATGCTACAAATCACGCTAAGTGTGAGATGTTTCAATTTTGTTTGGTTTTTTTCTCTGCTATTTTATATTAAAAATTATATCCGTGCATCCATTGTCTTCTGCTTATCCAATTCAGGGTCGAGGCCTGGAGTCTACCCGAGCTGTCATAAAGCAAGAGGCAGAGTACACCCTGCACCAGAAGCCGGTTTTTCAGGGTGAAAACAGTGAGGAAGACAATCATTCAAACTCATGGCCAATTTTAGAGTCACCAATTAACCTAACGAGCATGTCTTCGGCCTGTGGAAGAACACCAGAGTGGCTGGAAAGAACCATGCAGGCGCAGGGAGAACATGCAAAACCTCCACAGAAAGGCCTGAACCAGCTGAAACTAAAACCCAGAACCTTCTTGCTCTAAGATAGCATTACTCACCACCACACGTCTGTATCCTGGCATTAAGTCATTAGTGGAGGAAAAAAACAAAACAAAAAAACCCCAAGTACATTCATTTACATATTATACTTTTAAATATGTAAATATATAGATATATAAATGACCTACAGATAAAAATGTGACAATTTATGTGCTATCTTTGTTATTCTAAAATCTTCCTACAGATTACATTACCCTATGAATGTTCCATTATGACCGCTCTGATCCCGTACAACAAAAAAGTCTGCTTACATGGAACAATGGAACAGTTGTAATATATAATAACATACCTAAAATATAACCCAGAACTTGGTCTTTCAACATGACTGCATTTATTCATTTTGCTGTTTATCTCCAGTTGCATTTTGAATGCACCAGTACAAAGACTGACTGGACATAAACACTTACAAGGTTGAAAACTGATCCAACAATTATATTTCCTCGTAGCCAGACGTGTGGGTACTTCTAGTCAGCTCACGTTTCAGAAAGTCATTTAACCAACTCTGCCAGCAGCATCTTAACATTTCACCGTGGCCGTGACATCACAAAATTCTCCCATTTATCGTCAGTTGTGCTTGAAACCGCACTGTGTACAGCACAATGCACTCTAAGTCCAACAACCACAAATGCAAGCAGTGCCACAATGCATTCTGTACACCTTAATGCACTATTGTCTCCGCTCGCAAACCATAACATCCTTTAATGTGGGTAAAAGACGCCGCTTTTGTGACTGAAATGCTACCTCTAATGCGAGTATTTGTTTTGCCGCCATAGTGACAGAATCTAGGCGTAGGAGGGAACATGAACAAGCATGGAAACAGGAACAGGGAGACTCAGGTGATCAGTTTGGCATTATATAAAAAACACAGGATCAGACTGTTATCATCACACACTGCAGAATATGCCTGGCACATTATGCCAAAGAGAGAAATGCCTATTTCACAGCACACACTGTCCTGTATGTGTTCCTATCAGCACCAGCTCTACTTGTTGGTTAGCCCCTTGCAGGTATCTGTCATTCTAGCACTAGAGACACAACAAGCTTGTTCACACCCCTGGCGAAGTATTGCATTTCAAAGCCAGGCTTGACATATAGGCAGGCAAGAGCAAGTCTGAAGCAAAATGAAATTCAGTGGTGAGCAAGGGGGGAAAATTTGATTAAAAGTGGATATCATCAAACAACTTATTCTTCTTTGAATGTGAAGTGTTTAATTAAATTTACTCTCTTGTGGCATCGGCCTCTCTGGTGCGTGTAGCTGCTGCCATCACGTGCTATCCTTGTAAATAAGGCTGGCTTGTATTTGCTGCTGCCTGGCTGGCACGCCATCTTTCTGCATCCACTGTGCTGAGGAACTTGTAAGAAGAGAGGAGGAGATGAAGTTGGTGAATTTGTGCAAGTGTGTGTGTACTCATGTGCTTTTCTGTGAAATGCGCTCACTCGTACGTGTGTTTGGGGAGTGGGCTGGATTGCGGAGGGAAGGTGGTTCAGCCACCGCCCTAACTGACTTCCAGGCTCCCGGCAGAACCGCAAAGCCCGCTTCCCCCCTCTCTGCTCACCCCTGCAGAGGCCGCTGCCAGATTCAACACAGCATCCACGAAACAAACACAAACTCCCACTGTTCTCCTCTACGTGGCTTGCAGCGGTTGTGCAAGACGTTTGGTAGAAAATCCTTGTTTATATCTCAACCATAAAACAGTAGATCTACAAAGAGAAACTCCGGCCCACGCCAGAACCACTCAAAACATTACTGACCACCTTTTAAACACTGAAATTGAGCCTCATTGCAATGTAAAGGTTTGGGGCTATGGAGGTTTGGCTCACCCTTGCACAAATTCTGTTCATACTTTTAAATGCGTAAAAATATTAGGACACACATTTTTAAGTTTAAAGTTTTTGAGAAATTTGTTGGAAAATATAAAAAAAAGTCTTTGGGTATATGTCATATTTCTGCACCAAAGCGTGACATTTAAGACTATATACATCAGGTTGTAAGAGCCTCAGGAGGGCTGGTTCCCTCACGTCCCCGCTCCTCCATGTCCCCCTCTATAAACCTCCAGCACGCCTCTCAGTCTAAGCACTGCCACTCTGTAATTGTGGGGAAACCACAGCACACAGCCCCATATATAAATACTCTATTCTCCCAGCCTTGTCAAAATAAAGGTTATGTGGGGAGAAAGAAATAGGGCTTTTTTGGTGGCCCTCTCCCCCACTTTGGAGCTATTTTTGAGTAAACTAACTCTTTACCTTTGGGTGAAGCTGCACAGATTGAATATGATGCTTGAAGACAAAAGTGAGGAGGTTCCTTCCGTGTGTGAGTATTTTTAAAGCATAGCTCAGCATCAAAAGAGCTAAAAATAAAATTGTGTCCCTCTCTTGGAGTCGAGAAATTTTAACAGCTGCACGAGAAAGGTGACTGCATGTAAATATGTTGACACAGGCAGTTCAGAGTACGTGTCATGGTGCTTGTGGGACAACACACAGGTGAGCTGATGCGACAGGTTTATGAAAAAAAGGTATAAATCCTTTGACACAGTGACAAAGAAAGAAATACAGTGATTTGTAAGCCAAGGCCTGAACTATGTACACAGTGCAGCCTGTTGATGTGCAGCCAGCTTTGATCTACGTTTTCAGTGTGCCGAGACTTCCTCATTGTCTTTCCAGCCCACTCACCTGTCTGTGTCTACAGCAGGTCTCGTCTCTTCCAAACACTCTCTCAAAACAAAAACTTCTCCAAGAAACCTGTCCAATGTAGTCTCAGACCAGGTGTCTCAGAACTAAAACCACATTGTTTAACTTCTGTTGTAAGGCTCCGCAAGTGGGGCGCAAACTTGCAGTCACTGTCTGTCACAAGCAGCAGGGTTCAGATTAAGATCAGAAAATTGCATGTTACACTAACAAGGCATTGTCTACACTGCATGACCTGCCAGCTCAGTATGGAAACCTGTTAACTTAGCACTTAGATGCAGACAGGTTGATGTTAAATGGTTAAAGTAGGCCTTGATAGATTTTAAGCACTTTCTTCCTTCTGTAATACAAACTCACACACTTTGATTAAAATGATAGAAACTGAAAATGTTAAAAAAAAAAAAAAGCTGTAAAATTGATGCTAATCACAATTACAGTTTATAATATGTCAAATATCAACGTACTTTATATTTCAGCTGCACTCGTTACACTTCTGGAAAAAAGTGGGATGCTAAGTAGTAAATAAAACAGCAAACAAAAAAATGTATAGTTGTATAAATGATATAAAATTGTGCCAATAAAAAAGAATTTTGAATTTTATGCCAGCAATACATCTCGGAAAAGCTGCAACTGTGCCATATTTAACATCTGTTGCATCACCTTCTCTTTTACCAGCACTCTGTAAGCATTCAACAACTGAGGACATCAAATGTTGGGCGTTTTTGCACAATCTAGGACTTCTAGTCTTAAAGTTTCTATTCTCATATTTTTTATTCCATTTTGATTGAAATCAAGGTCTGGACTGCAGGAAGGCAAGTTTAGTACCCAGTTGAGTACTACTATGAGCCATGCTGTTGGAAGACATACAGAATGTGGTTTGGCTTTTTTCTTTTCTTTTTTTCCAAACAAGCAAGGCTTCACCTGGAAAGGCAACATCTGTATGGCAGCTATGCCAAAAACTACAAATGTATATTCATTTGGCCCTTAATATTATTTCCAGTGATTTAAATGATTTGCTGATACTCATATTATATTTATATTTCCATTCAGTGCCTTAATCTTAAGCAATATCATAAAATAAAGCCAAAATGCTATCACCAAGGACAGTTAAAATATAAATTATATGTTATTTACAAACGATTTTAAAAAGTAGGGGGAAAGATGAGGACAAATCTGAAAAGTATTTCAAACAACAGCCTTTCCTGTTCATTTACTTATCTAAGATTTTATATTAAAACTGCAATTTAAAACAAACATATAGGCATGGTGGCAGCAGCATTATGTGAACGGGGCTTTCCAGATTTAACAATGTGTCTTAGTCTGTTAAATGTTAAATCTGCTAAATTAAAGCCCACGTTTCAGAGGATTCGTGATGCTACAAATTCATGTTTTCTGACTTCTGTCTTTAGCACAGTTTTTCATCCACTAAGAGTGAAACTAAACTGCTTTGCTTTAAATAAGTTGCACAATAATAGACTGCTTGGTCTAGTCAAAAACATTCAAGAGCAACTCATGTAAGTTTTCTAAAGATGTTTGTCTGTACAGTGGCTATTTAATCAAGTTGGTCTTCTCCTTCTCAGCCTCAGATATCACCACAGTTACTGCTTGTTGTCACTGATCTGGCCCTGTTTTTGCCTTTGCTGCACTATCCACTCAGCAAAAGATGTAAAACATGCACACATCCTGTGTACATATGTTTATGAACATGCAAACATATTGGATCTTTCACACATCTCCTTCCCTTGCTTTCTGTCTTATTCATATCCACACATACATATACAGGCAGGCAGGCAGCCATGGGAGGAGGGAATGTGAGGAATGCTCCAAACCCCGGGCTGGTGTTCTGACTCGTCCCAGACTTCATGCCGTCACCGCCGGGGTCTGTGGCCAGACCTCCCTGTGCCAGACCCACTGGCTCCAACACCCGCCCAGGCCAGCCGAGCAGCAGCTCGCGACCCATAATTAACCAGCAAGCCGCACTGCAGAGCATATCCCCGCCCCCTCCCCACACTAGTAAGCCAAGGGCCCCTTGGAAAATCAGAGGAAGACTATATGGACTCATACTGCAAGAAGGGGAGAAGAAGTGGAGGTATCCATAATGCATATATATGTGTATTAACATCCTTACACGGCAACAGTCTCAGTCATTTGCCTTCGGGTGTCACAAATTCCCTGGTTGTAATTTAGCCTCTGCTGCTTAACTCATAATTATAGCCAGCAATCTTGGCAGAGATCAAAGTCGCAAAGCTAAATGGTTTTCTGAAGAGTTTACCAACTGGAATCATGAGAAAACAAGAGTGTAGAACCTTTTGATACAGAAGAAGCAAGTGTGTGTGTATCTTAGCGTGTATTAGAGGTAATGCCAGGGTGCCTGTAATTCTCCTAGACTGGCATAATTATGACTGAGACGTCTGGAGTTGCACTTAAAGAGTAAGCAGTGATCATCTTCATTCTTCTAAAGGCTGATCTCTTGTTCAGGCAGGAAAGACCTTTATTCAGGGTGAGGTTTCTTTAAATCAGGGTTTTATTCACGAATCTCATACCAGCCAAGTTTGGTATGTACGAACATTTGCGCTAAACCGTGACAGAGGTGCTTGACGTGTCTGATTTATCGCTTTTTTTTTCTTTTGAACTCAGAGCCAAACTCAGTACTTTGATTACTTGCTCTGAATCTGATTAATAGACAGATTTTTGAAAAGCAACAAGCTAGCTCCATCAAGCGCTAGACATCAAGTCATAAACCTCCATCCATGCCTCCTCTTCCCTGTCAGAGGAGTCTCCTTCCCGCTGATGTGGGGTCATGGCTTGTAAATTTAACAGGGCTTCCTCGAGGAATACCTCATCCTTTGAAAAAGAAACAGGAAAATTACACACTAGACAGCCCACTTGGTTTTTCACCCCCTTTCTTGCACTGTAATTTGCTGCTGGAGCGGGTCGGCCTAAAATAACCTTAACCTAATATTCACAACATAAGAAGACTTTGAGTGATGCTGGAGGTCTCCCCTTGGGTGGCAGTGCACTGTCCTCGTCCTGTGGGCGTCAAGAGATTGTTTACTTGCTTACCTATCTCAGATACATCAAAAGCACAAAGGCAAGGTACTCATTTGAACTACTGATTTATTACAAAAATCAAATGACTTTCCCACTTCTCAGTACAAGTCATGTTTGAAAGAAGTAGGCGTGATGTGATTTACTGCGAATACAGTATATCGCATTCTCTGCATCTCGGTGAATGGCTCCAAGGCTCCGTTTCAGCATTATTTCCCGAGTCTCAACCAGAAAACCACTAAACCAAAGTGATGGGCATCAAAAGAGAATGCCCATGATCTCACTTGAACCAAAGTTTCCTACAGGCAGGTTTCTCATTAATCTGAGGCTCCGCTCTTCTCCATATCCTCATCGTATTTCCATGCTCAGCAACCATGACGCCCCCAGATGTTTATGCAGGAAAGGTTAGAAAAGGATTGGCTCGATTGCAGCTCCAGTATTGTCTCTTTATATACAGTATCCATAAATTTGAGAGGGACTGATGATTTGTCATTCATAAAATACCAACTTGTAGCTCCTATATATTGCGTAGCATGTGCCACATGAATAAGTGAAGGTTACTGTTTTGTTTGTTTCAGGGTATAATTAAAGTGTAACGTAGACAAGGTGTAAAGTTTCTGATTATAGAATAGCATTGTTTTTTAACAACGCTTTAAATATAAATGCTTTTGTATGCTAAGCCACGCCACACATGCCAGCACATATAAGTGTAAAGCTAGCATTTCCTCATAAAAGTATTCACACACACAGGCACATACAAACTTGCCCCACCACCCCCTTCTATTCCTCAACCCCCAACACTCACATGTACCACAAGTCACCGCACACACACTGATTCTCATATGGAATATCGTGGGTGGTGCTGGACCGGTAGAGGGCTCTGTAAATAGCTCGGGAGCAACCCCTCCATTTCAGCGACCCAAATTTCCTTTTCTGAGGTCGGCTGCCTGGGCTGGAAGTGCTGTGCAGCAAGCCTCCAGTCGCCACGGGAGACCACAACAGCCACGCTGACAGCACTTCACAGGGACCACGGCATGGCATGGGTGACCAGATGGCCCTCCATGCACATCACATGACAAAGGCGGCCTGAGCCCTCACACACACCTCATGCGTGCATACGCTCCATGCTCCGGTGCTTTTAGCCATGCACTCATGCACCTTCATGTCTTCAAGTCTTTAAACACTCATTAATTCTGATCTGTTGTTAAGCTTACTGGGAAATATGTGGGACATGCAACAGAGATCCATGCACAAAAGATATGCAACTACATTCTGTCTAAGACACTGTCAAGGAAACAGTGGGTGGGAAGATGGGAGGATGCATGTGGTGCATGTTTGTGTGTTTGGTTTGTATCTGTGAGTGTAGGAGGTGATTAGTTTGCTTTACTTTTTGACTCTAACTATTTTTGACATTGGTTTGTATTATATATGTGTGTTTGTTGTGAGGGTAAATCTCCACAGAGGAGAGATGGAAAAACATTGGAATGGAAGAGGTTTTTTCCACCACCACCACCACAGATCGCTTCAACTTTACAGTTATATGTTCACATTGCAGGTATGCTGAACACTGGTAAAACTGGTAACTCAACTCATTACTGGCACTTTAACTTTTTAAAGTCTGACAATGTTTTCAATTTTTTCTGGTTTCATATGTTTCATTTACACTGCTACTTTGAGCACTAAGCTTTGATTTGTTTATGCCCACTGGAGGGACTTCATAGTTTGCATTTACATGACCCTGAAAAGCAAAAACACCATTACAGCTAACTGGCCAATGCTGGATAGTAATTTTTCCAGCAGTTTCAAACAAGCATATTTAGACCACGTCTTGAAAGAAGAGCAACATTTAAGTATTTATAATCCACATACTGGATCTTCCAAAGCATTTCCATAGCTAAAAACAATTTTACTGCCAGAGGAGTGAAGAATCCCACTTCTTACACTGTCACTAAGATAAAAGCAAAGTACAAACAGTCATGCATATTTTCTGTCAGGATGTGTCAATAATGTAAAAGCTAATTAGCTAAGCATAGCTAGTCATCAAATGTTCATCCATTTGTCATTCAGAGTGCTTGGGGTAGCAGTGACAAGATGCCAATATGACTTACTCCTATAATAATAGGATATGATAATACTTATTTCTTATGTAAGTATGACTCACCATTAACAAACTGGGATTCTCTGGAGAAGGAGAGATTTATGCTAGTATAACAGCATTCCTGCATATAATGTAATACTTGTAAATAAACGGTTTGGCTTATAAATGTATCTTATTGAACAACTATTCACCCATTTGAAAAGAAAGGCAGCAGAGGGAAGCCTTGATTTCCTCCTACAGGTAAGTAATCCTATAATAAATCACTGTAACGTAAAAATCAAACCATAAACACTGCTTAACACAAACAGTTTTGATTAGGCACAGGTTCCAGTGGTGTTTCTGAGGGATGAAAGATAGTCATGAATTGTTTTACCCTCCATTATGGATGCTACTAAATTGCAATATCTCTCTATAAGAGAAGACAAATACTTGTGTCCTGTTTTTATGGAAAATATTAGTGGTAATTTTACAGAAAGGCAAATAGAGATAATGTCTGCCTTTCTGTAAAAAACAAAATAGAAAAATCTTTGTCACAGAGTACTCATTTACCGGCTAATGCTGGGCCAGTTTCCACACAATGTGCAGATTGTATTGTAACTGATCTCAGAGTGGTGAAAGCTGTGCCAGCAGCAGCTTGTCTAGCACGCTAGTCTCCCATGAATTTCACGTGAAAGACCAGAGGCTTATCCACAAAAACTTGTGTCTCTTTGGTAACCCATCAAATGACAAATATGATAGATTTTAGTGTGTCAGAGTCAAGCTCAGTTCCACAAACATTAGCCAACTACAGTGATAAAAAAAAATGGCAGTAGTTCAAATAATGAAACTAGAACTTTTATGACCAGATCATGTTTGAGCTCTAAGAAAGGAGATCATTTTTACTTAGGTTTTAATAGGTTTTAATTTGATGCCTTTTAGATTTCACTGGACAAGCACAGCTGACTTTGCTTGCCCTGACACAATGATACTGGTAAATAATATGTAATACTTTTTTGAGTTCGATCATTAGCATTTAACACCTGAAAAGCTTGGCTAAAGGAGCACCACGAAGCTACATCATTAATTTTTCCCAAACACATTTGGCTGTTATGCAAATAGTCTGGGTTTTATCATATACTTTTACTATATTTCCAACTGATATAAAACTGATTAAAAAAAGCAATCACGTGGATTTCACAGACCAAATTTTATAAGTGATGATATTTCCAAAAATTTGAAATCATTACTATACGGAGGTGATACTAAACAGTTAGAAGTACTATTCTTTGGGGTTATTAAACCATATCATGCACAATATCTCTGCAAGAAAGCACAGAGCACTTACTAACAACATAAAATGAACTATGAGAAAAGCAAAACATAAGCGCCTGAGCAGCAAAGGAAGAAAAAATAACAATGACTACCCAGTGTCTGTACTTCAAAAACCCTTTTGTTTGTAGTGGAGAAACTGAATGTTGCCATTCACCTCGGCCATTTTTACCCGGGACAATATTTTATAAGCTCTTCAGAGAGAACCTTTTTGCTTCCTTTTCCTGTGGTTTGGCCTGGGCTGAGCTGTCGGTAGAGGGGAACAGCCAAACCCAAATGTAGATGCTCAACTTGGCAGGCTCTCCATGGAGTGTCCTGACCAGACAAAAGCAGAGAGAGAAATACAGCCATTTATTTATATTCACTGTGGTTTTGCGTGCTGCGTCCTAGACTTCCAGACCCCGGGTGGATATTCCGTCTGAAGACGAAGACAGATGGATAGCTTTCCATTGACATACTTAAAGGAACCTTGAGGATTAATGTCAGATCCATATGTGTTAATCGAGTGTGAGCATTTGATGTGTGGTCCACCCTCATCCACCAATGCCATCCTTTTTTTTTTCTAAACAGAATGCTGTAGGTCTATCTTTAAGACAAGCTTATGGTTGACGACAGACTATCCTCTTGCTGTATGATGGTCTATAATAACAGCACTGCAAAAAGTATGAAATTTGAGCATTGTCAGAATCACTGGCTCTTTTTTTTTTCTGTGAGGGATGACCTCATCACTGTCAGCCTGTATGGAAGCAATTTAGAGGAGCTCCCCTGAATTGCCTGTGTTCATATTTGTCAAACTCCAGTACATCTGGGCTCACTTCCACTTAAGTTACATGCATACTTTACTATTGCGGAGACTGTGTGTATGGATTGGGGGTTATAACAAAAACTGAAAATTCTTCCAAAAGAAACTTTACTCGAGCCTCTCTGACTCACACCTGGGTACTGTGTCTATGTGGGAGAGCCCATAAACGAGGCAACCGTAGCTATTTCTATATAGTCTTAGAAGCTGGAAGGGGGAAAGGGTATATATGTTCACACACAAACACACACACATACACACACAGTGGCTGCGGCTAGCTAGACCTCTCTGGTCAGGAGTCGATGCCAAGACCAAGCCGAACAGTGGAACACTGGGAGTCTTGTGACTGATTTTGGAGCCTCTGGCTCTCTCCCGACCTTGCTTCAAAATACACTGCGGCTTCGAGGAACAGCACTCTCAGCAGTAGGGAGGCCAGGCATGGAAAATTTAGACGCAACAAGAAAGAAGGAGAGAAAAAAGAGGCCGGCAAAATTTATGTGCTCATTCACATTTGCGGCCACGGGCATTTTCTTAATGCTTTTAACACACTTACTGTAAAGAGAAAAGCTCACAGAGGAAATTTCAAATCTGAAAGTGAAAGAATAAAAGTGCACTGTAACAACAGGCTGGTTTGTGACTTTATCCAAACAATCAAGAGACTCTGTATATGCTGCAATGCGATGACAGGTTTCATAACTAGGCATTTCAAAATGTCATTTTGTATGAATTTTGATTTATCTTTGAATGTTTTATTCCAAAACCAACCATATTTTCTTCAACTAATCAAGCTATGAAAACAAAACATTACTTTTCATCTAGAAAAGATTTATATATTTGCCTCTTTGTTAATGTATTTCAGAGAGCAGGTTGACTCGTTACTCGTAAGTCTGCTGATCTAGCAATTGTAAGCATGACACACAGCCGCTGCTCTGACATCTCACCTGACACCAGAGGCATAATAACACCTTGTCTTGCTAATAGTGTGTGTTATTGCTGCTCTACCCTGTAATCTCTTCCCTTTCTGACGCTCGCAATGGCTTGAAATATCAAACTGGCCTGCAGTGAAACAATCCATACAAATGCACGTAAACACAAATAGTATGTCATTCAATTATATAAACACACACGCACACACACACATACATGTGAGTGTTTTAGCAGCAAGTGAGCTCATCTGATGAGAGAAGGCCACATATTTTGGTCAACAAGTGACGCCTATTTTGTTTTGTATCCTCGGGAGTGTTATTGTCGTAATCTAACTCTCAGTAGTTATCTGTTTTTTATTTTATTTCAGTATGTATAAAAGCATGTACTCAGATTTGCATGTTGACTAAAGAATCTGCATTAAAAGCACTTCACTTCAAAAGAATAAAACCAAATTTCAATCTTAGATCCAGTATATCTCAGTTGGTTATCTCAACTCACTTTTAAGATATGCAAATGGAAAATGTAGGGAAACAATGTATTTGTATTTGTTTTTTGAGATAATACTAATAATACGTTCTGTTAACAAGGTTGCCAAAATTTGTGTGCACATGCCAGCATTTTGAAGCCATTTTCTTTCTTTGGAGCTCATTTAGATCAGATGAATTGTTATCAGGCTGCATTAGCTAGCTTGGTTAGCAAGCTACATCCATAGAACTGTGGGCTAATGCTAAAAAAAACGAAAAATTCACTCACCAAAAGAGTTGCCAGGTACACTTATCAGCTCTAACTAGGGAGAAAACAATTTATTTATACATTTTTTGTGCTAGGTGGTTTAGTTCAATGCTGACGTTAGATATTTTAACACAATAGTCAATATGGATTTTGTAAGCCTCAAGCGGCCACTGGCGGAAATACAGTTTTGCTGCTTGGTCTGCAGAAAAACAGACTATGAGTCACCACAAAGGAAATGCAGCATGATTTTAGACCTGACAAAATAGATAAAGATGATGCTTAATTTTATGAATAATGAGAGCCAAAAATGAAGCCACTGCAGCTCTCTGCATTATAATTTATCAAAGCATAATAGAGTCAGCTAGGGCTAAATGTAAGAGCTACACTTAAAAATACAAACATACTAGTGAGTACACTGAGGCTCAACCAAAACACTCAGTAATTTTGGATAAATTTAAAAGCATGTCAGTGTCTCTTTGGGCACTAACCAGTAAATCTTTGATCACAGCTCAGACATTTTAAAACTCTGTCTGTGTTTTCATGTGTGCTTTACATGTGTAACTGATATGTCACTGCTTTGAAAGAGCACAGGTGAGAAGGCAGCCACAAGAGTGGTGGTGTGGTTGTTAGAAGCACATATCAAAGTTAGTGGGATTTTTTTAATGCCACAGTGAAGACTTCTGTCTTCCTTTCATCATTTTATTAGCTTGATTTGGAGAGTCACTGTGAGCGTCTTCTGTTTTCTCTGTGAAACAAACAAAGGCAAGACTACCTCTTTCATTCACCAGAGCATATCTGACAGGATGTTTGATCATTTGTGTGCGGCCCCATCCTGTCTACCTCAGTGCTAATCCCATTGCTCCGATACACATATTAGTACACAAACCCCACATTCCTCCAGTGGGAATATAAACAGTTAAATACCTGAAAGCCCAGATCACATTTGCTGGTATTTTATTAGGATTTTGTTTTATTAGCCTTGCTCTGTGGGAATTTTACAGTTATTTTAATGGCACCGGCTTTGTGAAACATAGCGTATTAAAATGCAGTGTAAGGCATGTATGGTAGCTATGTATGCATGGAAAAAAATACACCTAGATTTTTTTAAAGGAAAGATGAGTAATACCAAAATCAAACATGTTTTGTCTGCTAGTCACTGACAGTTTACACCTCAACACACCTCAACACACCTCAGCACACTTCAACACCAAGTGAGTTATGATGCACAGGCACGCCTGTGGGTGAGGAAGACAGACAAAGCGAAAGAAGGGGATGAAAAGGGGGAAAAAAAGACAGTTTACGAACAGAAACTTGGCCCTGAGAAGGGAGAGAAGAGGTGCAGAGAGGGAGGTGGAATAGGAAAGAGGAAAAAGGGGTGGCGAAGCGGGGAAGACATGAGGAGTGAGCAGAGAGCTAAAGGAGGGTAGGAGAGGATGAAGGGAGGAAGGAGGAGGGGTTGCTTCCTGTCGCCATTCCTGCCTACCCACATAGACAGCCCGAGAAGGAGAGAGAGAGGCAGAGAAAGAGAATATCTGGGCGGACTGCAGGCCACATGACATTCTCTCTGGGTCCCTTGCTTTTCCTCCGCGCCGAGTGATGTGCTCCTTCCCTTCCCGTTCCCTCCCCCTCTCCCTCCCTTCCTCTGCCCTTCAAAGCTTCGACATGTCATCTCCCACCACAAAAACAGAGGTGGGAAGACTCGCTGGCGCTACCGCTGCCTCAGGGTGTCTGGCACTAAAGCTGACTGCAAATACAGCAGGGAGAGGAGGAGGAGTGGGAGGAGTGAAGAGACAGAGAAAGACAGAAGGAGGGAGGGAAAGAGGAAGAAGGAGATGGAGACAGAAAGCTAAAGAGAGAGAGAGAGACTGAGGCAGCAAGCAGGACAGTGTGAATTAAGCAGGACTCATAAAGCCGTGGGCATCAAAGTGTGTGTGTGAAGAGGAGCTGTTATTAAGGTGGAAAGACTGACATGAGTCCTGTCTGTTCTTTGTTTTTTAAAGTGACACTGTGACAACCGTGCTGGCTGCATCTTCTGTCTCGCACACAAACAGAGTGAAGTTTATGAAGAGGGATTTAGGGACACATCTCAAACTATGTGGTGGGAAACCTGTCAGACACAGAGCTGGGACACTTTTCTAGCTGTGTGGTCTCTCCCACTATCAGAACCGCAAAAACACAATGATGCCCTTAAAGGTTAACAAAAAGGATGAATTGTACTAAGGCTAATATGAAATGCATGGAAACCACAGGCTTATAATTGAATGTATCATCCCCAATTCACATGTAATTTCCTCCAGGACACAGTAATATTTTCTGCGACTCTAAATGCATACTATGAACAGCTGTTCCGTGTGAATAAACGATTCCAGGCCAACTTGCCGCTCGGATACCACGAAATTTGCAGATTGATTTAAGGAGCAATTATGCACTTGGCTTTTGAACCTCTGAGGCTTTGGGAATGAATTGGTGATTGGCTCCCCGACAAAGTAAGCAGATCCGACCAAAAGAGGCCTTGCCATAGGCTGAGAGTGTCAAAGAAGCCACAAGAGCCCAGCAAACAAGAAGACCAGTAACGTTGTTTATTATGGGCCTCTGGAGACCAGTGGGCACTGACCGACCAACTGATGTTGGAGAATGCTAAAGAGAGGCTGGGAAAAGACAACAAATAATCACACTGAGACAGAGGAATCCAACATATAAATGACACAGACAAGTTCAGTACAAGTCTAAAGCCTTAATACTAAAAATGAAGCTATTCTGCATCCAGTTCATGTCAGAGTTAGCATAATTTCCAGTTCTCCCCACTGGTGAATGGGGAAACAGCTAGCATGCTTCAAGCCAGAGCTATATCATGAGCACACCTCTTTGTTTATATGAGTAAAACATGAAAAACATCGATTTTAGAGGTTCTAACATGTAGATTTAGTTGTCTCGGACCGAGCAGAGCTGAGGCTCAAAAATTAGGCTAATAGATACCAACCCAAATGCTAAAACTGCAGTTCATTGTGTGGCCACTTGGGGCTGGTGTCAAGAGAAGACAAATCTCATAGACTCTCATGTTCAAGTTTTACAGTATTAAAAAGTTAAAATGCTATATACATAGCCTGGTGCAAAGCTGTCACCAAATCTATGGCTCACAAGAAAACTTCATAAAAACTCTTCAGAGGTTAATGTTTTTCTAAAGAGCTGTTTAGATAGCTTTTCAGTGTGAATTAGAAGGTATCTGCATACCTGGGTTTATCTTCCTAATGAAGTGTGTTTATGTTAGCAACATCCCTCTGTTGTAGATAAACAGAACCAAGTAAACTGGTTCCCTTGTGTTTAACTAAGAGCTAAATTATACTTTCCACATCTGCAATTCCAATAAGGTCAGCTTGAGTCCAAGTGACATAAAATGTATTATCAATTAAAATCAATGAAGTATCTGTACTTTCACAATAAGCATACAGATGAGTGTGACATTTATCCTCTCTTCACAGGGCACAATTGACAAAATGTTAGCTTATCCCTTAAGGCAAAGGATGGAGGTAGTTAAATCCAGTGAACAGAGTAAAACAAACCGATTTTGAATGGAATCTAAATGATTTGACCTACCTCATATGGAAAAGAAATAGTAAAAACTTGTAAAAGACTTGCATAAGATGTGGCCTACTTCATATAGTGAATCATATAAGGCTTATATGATTTACTCATGAAAGTGGCCACTTTCTCATTGCTTTCATATATTGTTTTAGTAAAGTATCCAAAACATACAAGTTTGATTTATATAATTTTTCAAGGGATCTTATATCTGTTTTCACTCTTGTATGCTTTTCATACAAGTTTCACAAAAGACAGATACAAACTTTATAAGATTTATATATATCTTTTCCATATGGGACACATCTGAAAACTAGTATTAAGAACACTTTGTTTCCAACAAAGGTTAATCATTATAATGATCAGAATAACCCAGTTGTGCAATGTCAAAATCAGCTAACATGGCCCACAGAAGTTAGGGGTGGAACTGGTCTAAACCGGTAAGACAACGGCTATGTTCAAGCTATGCAAAGGAAAATAATTTTTTAAAAATGTGAGGATTTTCATAATACTAAGGGAATGATGATTTCTTTTTTGATGATTTTATGCGGTAACACTGAAACACCTCTAGTTGTGATTTTGAGGAGCTCCAAAGTAAACAATCAGCTGCTTCCAGCACACGCCTCTCAGAGAGAACATGTTTCTGTCTTTGACAAAATTTCTCCACCTGACATCACTTCCAAAAAAGCGTGACCACTGCGATAAGATGTATGTGTGAGGCAGTGGAATGCCTTTATCATCTATCAAACAGGAAACGGCTCTTTATAATCTGTTTACATTGAAGACTGCTTACTTTTTAAGTTATGTGAAATGCTGCCATCAATCATGGCAAAGGTATCTGTACTTTTATTTTTTTCCAATTTTTTCAAAAGAAAGTTGAGATGACAGTGCTGGAGCAGCTGGTGTGGTAGAATCAAACACATCTTATGCTTCTTTTGGTTCAATCCCATGACACCAGGCTGTCTCACACTACTGGAGAAAGCTAGAGCCACCACGATCAGCCTGAAGCCCCCAGTCTGAACATGCAAAGGCAGACAGTGGTATTTCATTCTCAGAGAGCCTTGAAGAGCCAAATTTATGCCTCTCTAGAGAAACCACAGTAAAGTGCCACAGGGCACCAAACGAGAAAAACAACTTGAGGAACAAGAGAGTTAAGAGAGGCGTTCAGACTAAGTGAAATAGTGAAATGTTTAATATTATTTATAGTTACGTGTATACTGCTTTGTAATGCCTAACATATGAGTGGACTCTTTCACACAAAGGTTGTTCCTGTGTGATTCATGAAAATGATGGGCATCAGGTCTGTATGGGAGTTACTGACAAAACCTGATCTCTCTTATATCTTAACGATATTTTTATATGCACTTGTGTTTTTGCTTTTAGTTGTGCCTTAGTGTGCTCAGAATCTGAGCGAAATATATAGAATAATTAGCATTATTACATAATTTCCTACCGGTGCCAGTTTTGAAACTTTCTGACTCGGAAAGTGTTGAAATGTGTTTCACATTTATCGACACTGCGGCCTGAGCAGATGCCATCACACAAAGTCTCAAGCATTTATTTATGCAAAATGGGTACTTTCGCAGCAGCAAAAGTTTCATGTTTTAATGGATGTGGTTTAATGCCACTTCACAGTGTACAACAACGCACAAGCAGATGTCTTTGTAGTGGTAAAATATTGTTTTCATTAAAAAATGAAAAAGCAAAAAAGACACAAAAAAAGACAAAAAAGAACCACAAAAATTAAAGACAAATCATAACATGTGTGATGATGCCCCTGACCAAAACAATACAATCACATTCTTTCATTTTTGACTATGTCATATAAATAGACAAAAACAAGCCCATGGGGAGGAAAATATACTCATCAAGCCTGGTCTCTCCAGTGAGGTTCTGATGCTTTGAATTTATGTGTTAGACAACACTGACACCTGCTGGATAAGATGTTCACTGTAAACAGGTACACATACGTTTATATAGCATAACATGACTTCTCCAAATTCATACTTCTGCTTTCTAGTCAAATTGTTCCAAGTCCTAATGTAACTGCATGATCATTTTGTAGGAGGTAGTTTGTAATAAACTAACCATCTTAATTCAATGAATTCAGTTTAATTACATCACGTTTTTATGGAGCTAAATGGTTCATGAAAAAAATACATTGTGATGTGCAGTACTGTGCAAAAAATTAGAAATAGGTGAAATGATTTATTGAAATATGCAAACATTCATGAAAGTCAAATTTATTTATATAGCACATTTAAAACAATAACTGCCCCTTGAGTTAAGTGCCTTTTTATACTTGAATGATTCATAGATCAGTGTTAAATGGCTTAACAAACAAGCACAAATCATTCCTTTGGAAATGATCAATGCAAGAACTGGACTGAAAATAAGTGAAAAAGCAGCCAAAGTCCAAAGAAAGAGAGAGAGTACCTTTGGAGAAGTCTGAAATGAGGGGCAGCCAAAGATTTTTGCACACTATTGTAGCTCCTACACATATTATACACTATTTTATTCCAGCACAGTGACCATGCTTTGCCACATTTTTTAAAAATGCATTCACTGGTTCATTCAGTTCAACAAAACCCACTTAGTTCCAAATGAATGGACCAACTTGTTAGTATTAAGACGGATTAAGATATGCAGATAAGAACTGTGACAACCATAAAACCACCCCAAGGCAGGAAGAGATAGTATCAGTCCTGATGACTAAAGTTACCACAGCGAGACATCTTACAATACAGTGTCTGTCAGCAGGATATTATGACCCCCAGCTCTAATGAGAGATCCGTAACTGGTGTTGTCAGGTTGCACCACCTTGTTTCATGTATTGGCATTTATGTATGTGCCTATAGCCTTTTAAAGCCACTTTAAAGTCTATCTGAGCTGTCTCAGAAAGTACCATCCCTATTAAAAGAAGAGCGTGGTGACATGTGAACACCATATGAAACCAGTTATGTAATGGACTCAACAATACAAAAGAGTATGGTTTGCATTAGTTCAGACCACTGATAAATTATCCACAGACACAGCATATTGGTTTCTGTCATGCATAATTTCCCTGCCTGATGTTGATTAGTGTAATACAGTGGATGTGTTTCAGTGCTAATATAAGGAATAGCCCCCTCTGATTACTGCTTGAACTTCTTTGATTATTGAACAATGTTTACACATGTGAGGAAAGTTCTAGCAGTCTTTGAAATGCGGATAAAGAAGTAGATGAAGAGGATTTACTGGGAAATGCTGAATGCACAATTAGAGGCCTGGGTAAACATGACATCAGCATGGTTACTTGCTGTAGAAAGCTCCCACCAGAGACACAGAAGACATTAAAAATGGTTTTCAGAGGCTGCGTAGTACTAACAACAGTGTGTGTGTGTGTAAGTTGTAGTTGTATGTCTCTTTTAATATAATGAAAAGATAAGAACAATGAGAACAGTCCTAACCCATATTTCACTTATTTAAAGGTGAAATGGATCACAGGTAAAGTTCAAACTCAGCGCCCCGCAGTGAATCACTGTCAGAGCAGCGCAGATCCTGAAAAGGCCTCTACCACTGCGTCACATGCAGCGTTCTGTCATTACGGGAGCTCTTTGTGACTCAACCATTTCATATGCAAATGCCGTGCCTCTGATTTCTTTTGATTCGCCACTCCACGTTAGCCGTGGCTTAGACTACGTGCACACGAGGGCTTTTCAGGTGTAATTGCCTTTCAGGGATAATTGTCCCGGGCTCGTCTTCCTACAGAAGCACCTGTGTGTGGATCAAAGCATTTGATGTGTGTGTCAGCTTTGTTTCGAGTGGGTGTCTTTGCAGCACACAGATTGTCAAGTAATTGCCCCTCCAGAAATTTCTATGACCAGAGTGTGTGTGTGTGCGGGGGGTCAGCTTTCATTAAAACAGAGCATTTAAATGGCTAAGTAAGTAAAGAGTATCAAAAGGTTTAATAACAGTGTAATTATCTCAGGAGATGGAAAATAAATCACCCTGCTGACATATCGCTTAATGGAAAAGTTACAAATATTGACATTGTCAGCATTTTCCACACATCTGAGGTCACAAATGTCATGTAACACAATTCATACAGTCTTCATTGCGCTTGAATTTCATCTGCGTTTTTGAGATTTCATCCATCACCTTGTCGTGTATGACTTCTGACCATCAGGTGCACTACACAACCTTCAGCGCTTCCACATGTGTTAAATCGTAATAAGTCAACGTACTTTTATTTCAGTCTACTTGACCTTTGAGGTCACCGCTATGCTCTCCTGCTTAATAAATTCCCAGCTAAACATTCACCAAGTCAACTGGCAACTCAATAAAACCTTCAAAGTAGACGGGTATATTTACAAAGCATCACTCAAAGACCCGACACACCTGCCCTCTTCCTCTGTAATATCAAAGAAGCATGTGAACATCACAAGGTCACAAATGAGCAAGAGGAGAATATTTTTAGACCAACCACAATCTAGACGTCTAATAAAGATGGAAATGAAAGGCGACCTTCTCAAATGTAAATATTTGATATTGAAGAGGTGGGTTTTTTTTCTTAGAATTGACCCCTGCCTGTAAGTTTTTAGATGACGTCTTATAGGTCCAACTATTTAAAAAAAAAAAAAAAGTTTAATTGTTAATTCAATCACATTTTCTCCCATTTAATAACTACAAAGTATGAGGGAAAGAATTTAAAAGCTTGATCTTTTACAAATACTCCAATACAATAAATTAGGGAGTTGTAATAAATTGAATGGTGGCAAGTGAATAGTCCTGTTTAGAGGGGAGGGGTCTAGTAGCAGGGGTTTAGAGGTATAAAGGCGCCATGGATGCAGTTCACACAGACTGAATAATACGAAAACCCATCCTGCCAACATCATCTGTAATGTATTATTAGCTTTTGCTGGGATAAAAAATATATTTGATTAAAAAGAAGTAGAAGCAGAGCTTTTCTCTTTGAGATAGCAATGGATAACTGGAAGATCCAGCTGGTTATTGTGACTTTTTGTGCTTTGGTGCAAACCTATCAGAGATTCTCGTGCAGTGCAGAAGAGCAGAGAGGACTTCTGAAAGAGTGGAAGGTGAGAAGCACTATTGTTTTTATAATGGGTTGAGCAATGGACAAATTTAAATATCAAAGCATTGAGTTCATTCACTTATTCTGTTCAAGCTTAGGTGAAGAGGAGAAAATCTTAGATGATTGTTGAGATTTCTTGCTTATATACAAGAAAAAAATATACTTTCAAAGAAGTCTGAAAGCTGTGTGTTTTAAAATTCTGCATGTTTTTTTTTTTTTACAAGAGGCAAAGTTCTGTAAGTAACACATATTATAATGGTGCATATGTATTTTTAACATTTTTGCAAATAAATCTGTATTTTGTTTTTCTTTACTAATTTGAAAGAAGATACAGAAAGAAAACTCAAAATGTTAGACGACCATTGCATTAACAATGCGTTTGCTTGTAGACTTATGTAGATATACTTTTTAAATATAAAAACTGGTTTACTTTAAATAAAATAGTGAAATGTTTCTTGCAGGATGAATCACTGCAGACAAGCCTGACCAGTCCAATGTCCAGTGTAATAAAAAGATCCAAAGCCCTTCGATTCTACGGACTCATGGGGAAACGCTCAGGTAACCTTGAAACATATCCATGCATAACATAATGTCTCATTTTTTGTCTCATAATAAGTATTAAAGCCTGTTGCATGACAATAAATTTATCTCTTCACAGATGCAAAAAAACCCTACCAAGTAAAAAGACGTGAGTGGCTTGACCTTATTGAAGCAGAACTCTTATCATACTAACGGTTTTGAAAACTAGTAGTTCCAGAAATTGGAATCTAATATTTAATCACAGCATCATTGCATATTTCTTATTCTTATAGGAAATAAAGGAGAAATGTTTGTGGGCCTGATGGGAAGAAGCATCTCCAGTGGTGGTAAGCATAAAATCATCAATAGACCGCATGTAAATTGTAGATATTTCAAAATATCAAGGCAGCTTTATTGATATTAAAAATATCAAAGTGCTAATACACATTACACAGCTATGATTCAAAGTACAAGCCGAAAACCATCCTAGTCAAACGTTTCCTGTTTATTACAGAATCTCTACCCAAAGTAAATCGTTCTGCAAAGACCACTGCGACCCATGATTCAGAGAACCCATACAAGCAAGGTACGATTGTACCAGTATAAAAACCTGAGGCTGTTTTGTTTCTATGTGCATTCATATAGTGGTGTTACATTTGTATTTTATATCCTCAGCAAATTAAAAATCTCCTCTTTCCCCTCATCATTGGCAGGTTCAGCAAAGGAATGGATCAGAATCCTGTATTGATGGAATTAGAAAAAAAAAAAAAAGACATTATGACGAAGATCTATACAATTTTATACCAACCAAAGGCGTGTTGCCATAAATCAAACTCATTAAAAGTACACCCTGCTCAATTTCATGTTTCGATTCATGCTAACAGTTACTGTATTAACGCTCAAAAAGAATAACCACCATTGTCAAAAAGCACATTTCTCATAGTAAATAAAAATAACCTCTAAATGCACTCAAATGTAGCTATTCTAACATTAATGTTATCCATCACATTGGACCGTTCATCATTTAACATTCAGCACACAAAGGCAGTTTTAAAGCAAATCCTCGACACTCATGTTTCACAATGCTGACAAAAAGCATTTGACTTGGAACGTATGCTGGTTTGGCTAGAAATGACAGTAAAATATAAAAAGGTGTTTAAAAAATTCACATTACAGACAAGAAGAAATAAACAGGGTCAAAGGGATGAAAGAAAAAAAACACTGATCTTTATTGACAGTTCATAGGTCTAGGCTACTTGTGGCTGGTGAGGCTAGAGGCGAGTGTTTTCAGTAGCCTGAGCTTCTCAGTGTTTATGTCCCTTTGGGAGGGGTCCATTTTAGCGAGCTTGGGTCGATGGTTTTGTTGCTATTGCCTCGCTTGATCTCCTTTGCTTTCCACTCATCAATCAGGTCCTGGGATGAGAAACAGGGTAACGAGCTAGGTTATCACATCTAATTTTTCCAGTAAGATAGAAATAGAAAGAAGGGCCTGGTATAAAACGTGTTTTACAGCATTAACGTAAAATTTTACTTCCAAAATTAATCAAAATATTAGAAATAGACAAGTAAATGATCTCAGTAACCCAAATAATTTGATACAAAAGCAATTATTTCAATAAATAAATACAAGCATAAATAAAACGGAGAGGAGCCAGCTTACCTGACGCTTCAGTACTAAGTGCTTTCCCTTCCAATACTTCAGCATCTGAAGAGACTGCAGGGTGCTCACAATGTCCACCGGGTTGACAGCAGTTTCCTGACTGATCTCTGTGCAGCACGCAAATATTAAAACAAATATTCATTGTATGCATTTGTCTTGTTTATTAAATGCATGAATCTTCTTGTGCGGATTCATTATCATCGATATACATATTCGGAGATCAGTGTATGTACAAGTAATCTTTAAGGGCCTAAAGCTCAAGCTTCAGACTTCTCTAAACACTCTGGTTTAGGCATTTTTTCCTGCTGTTGACTGTCAATGAGAGGGAATTTCTTTAATATGGTTATCTGAGGCACACAGCTCAGACTTTGAGCGCAGCACTCCCACCCAGCTGCTGCTGCGCAAATCTTTTACTTGCAAGGGACAGCCAAACAGAAAAAAACATAGCTTAAGAGGTGAGCTAAGAGGGAAAGAAGCTAAACTGGCTTGTTACTAGTCAGAAGATGGACTTTGGGACTTCACCAAGGCCAATATAAGCTAAAATTAAGATTATTTTAAACTGGTAATTGGTAACTGGTAACAAAGTACAGAGCCACTTTCAGCTTTTTTTGTAAACATATAATTTAAGCTGCCAAATTATAGGATTTGTGCTTTCACTTACCTTTGATGGAGATCTCCTTGCCTTGAAAGTTGTACATGTATCTGAGTAATACCTCCTTCCAGTAACTCCTGTAACTGATGAGGCCCAGATCAGAGAGAGGTCTCTCTGGCGAGCCCACCTTCTCCTCAACTTTAGACAACAGATAACCTAAATAAAGCACAGGACAGTCAGAATGAACGCTTTCAGAAGGAAGAGAGAATTATCTGTATTTCATTATGCAAGAAGACTAAAATGCAATTTAATGATTACATTGAGAATAGAATAAATTAACATATATACATACTAAAGTCAATGAGCATCTTTCCAAAGCCTTGTCTCATGTACTGTGGCATTGTCAGGATACAGGATACATTGTAGTTCAGGAAGGAATTTTTCTCCTTAAAGAAATAAATAGAAGGAAAAAACACTTTTTAGACATTTCTGTTCTGGAACATAAATTCAATCATTGTGTGGGTAAAAACAATAACCTTGTTCTTCTTTACCTTTGAAAAATAGCCTACTAAATGGCAGCCAGTGTTGTCAGCTTCAGTCATGACATAGAAGAGAAAAGGCTCCACGTCATAGTAAAGTGTTTTGTGGTCCAGAAAAAGCTTGGCAAGTAAACACAAGTTCTGACAGTAGATCTGGGGATGATATGGCCCTTGATTACTTTAAAAGTGGCTTATATATTTGATTACAATTTAAAAAGAAAAGAAATGCCAGTGTTCACTAAGTAAGACTCTTACCTTATTCTTTTTGCCATCGACTTCAAAAACAGATATAGACCCCTTTCTGTACACCTCATCTCCTGGAGGATGCTTCCACACACATTTGGCCTGAAAAGACAAATAATATACAGTACTTCCAAACCAGTGAGTTCATAAAGATAAATTATTCTTATTTAAAGGCCACCGTGCAGTAAAAATATATAATGTAATAAGAGCAACGGCTGTTTGCCAAAACTGAACTTTAAAAAAATGAATGTTTAGAATGTTTTTATAAAAATCATTTCTAAGTGTAGCACGACTCCAATGACTTGGGATTAGTCTCTCTCACCATGTGTCGCCTGAGGATGGTCTGGCTCTTCATGTATTTGAGGCAGAATTCACAGACGTACAGACGACCCAGACGCGCATACTCCTCAGGATAGGGCGAGTGGTACCAGGTGTCCAGCTCGTAGCGACCAAACAAGATAGTCTTGATCATGTTACTGCCCTCTGTGATCTGACCCTGGATGCGCAGCTTCTCCTGCAGGCATGAAGATGGGAAACATTAATGTCCAATGTGTGTGATGAGGTTATCAATCAAAAAACTAGAATGCTAACATACTGACAGTTTTAAAAAAAAATTAATAAATAAATAAAACAAAATAGTGACAACTCAGTTTTTAAAGAAAAATAATGTAACTGGAACAATGAAAGGCACCAGCTCTAGCTTCATTTCCTTTTATCTTATTCTAAAATGCTAAAAAGAAAGTACTTATGGAGATGTGAAACCCCATCATTACCAGGTCTTCAGATGCTCGGGCCTGTGCTTTCCTGAACAGCTCCAGGTCATATTCACTGGTGATGTTCTCCAGCAGAGGCTCTCTGGTGTTGCCGTGTGTTTGCCGATGCTCCTGTGGGCCACGAGAAAAGGCAAGCAGGAAATGAAGTAACACGCCAGCTATGAGGTGGAATAAGCTTAGAAATAGCAAAACAAAAGTACTGGGGATGTACCACATGCTTTTCTTTCTGCTCCTTCTGCAGGCCAGAGTTTCGACCCTTCCTTATCTCAGCCACTTGCTCCTTGTATCGAATCTGTTTCGGTGTTGGTGTCTACAAATAAGGATAAATAACCAATTCACTTTCCTGGTATGAGAAATTACTGACAGTAGTTAAAATAATAAACAGATAATTAAGCAAAGTGTAAAATTCAATGTCATGCTCTCATTTCTAAAGCAGACCTACCTGGTGACGAGTTGCATGGCGCGAGTTGCTGTCCTCCTGTGCCTTTACCTCCTCCTCTTGTTTCTCACGGCTAATGGCTTTTACCTGACAAATAAATAAATAAATAAATAAATAGATAAATAAATAAAGCATGGATTATATCTCTTCTTGGTCTCTCATTTCTCTCTGATACGGCTCAGGCAGCCAAATACTCATACCAGCCACTTCAACCTACAACATTAATAACATTTGCTGGGAACATCCCTGTTTAAGTGATGAAGTGTGTTACTTGTGGCTGTTTTTACTGATAGCAAAAGACATTGTGTACTTGTACTACAGCTGAAATTGTCATTTACTACACTCAACCTTTGGAGTATCAGTTATGTCCCAAAGAAAGTTGTACAGTCCAGCCACTGCCAGTGTTTCAGGTTAATAACTGTATAGATAAAGTAAATTCACATAATATTGTAAAGTATTCTGAACATGATTTATAATAATCACCTTGCATTCATCAGCAGAAAGATTGTGGTAAAGAGGACAGCCTGACACAGCAAAATGACGTTCATGCTTTCCTGTGAGGTGACCTAAGAAAAAAGAGAAAAATAAGGACAATGTTTGCTGATATGCCATATTTCCAATGTTCAAATTTTTAATAACACTTTTGACGTTTGGCAAAAAAAGTAATATATTTTACCAAGGGAATTGCACCCCGGGGTTGGACATTTCATGTTGAAATTATAGGTCTCGTGACAGCGGCGGCGTTTAGGTCGGTGGGAGAGATCTTTATCCGAATCTCTGTTGGCTTGGTCCTTGGCCTGGCTCTCATCATGTGAGGCATTGGGACTGGAGATGTCCAACTCTGATTCAGAGGAGGGTGCATTTCCAGTGGGCGTCAGTGGTGGAGATTCATCGTGATCCACAGCTCGCTTTAATTCCTGAGTATCTAAGGGAAAATAAAATAAAAGTAATCTTCAAATCACTGTAAAAGTATATATATATATATACATGTGTGTGTGTGTGCATATGTATAGGCTATGTTGCCAACCCTGAGAGCTTTGGCTAAGGCGAGTAGAGGCTCTGGTGAGGCGCTGTCTCTTGGGCACAGTGCCTTCACTTTCTGAGCTATTGGTCTGTTCTCTTTCAGCAGAGGAGTCAGAGTCTTCAGTTCCATCTGAACCACTCCCAGCCATGTGTCTCTGTCAGGGGAACAAACGGTAAATGAAAGGCACCTTTTACTAAATAATGTCAAATAGAGGTGCGGAAAAAAACAAGCATGGATAACACTGATGGTGTCCACAAGCCAAAAAGACAGAGTTGTTCTGGCGATAGCAACTACAGTTTTACAGAGCAGTTAATTCAGCATTCACAGTATATCTATTCATTGTTGAGTCATAAATCCACCAAATTAAAAGCGTAGCTGAGGTAACACTGTAAAAGTGCTGTTTGTGGACATTTTTCTTTTAGATTTCTGACTGGCTACAATCAAATGATAGCTCTCCATTAGCTGTTTAATTATTATTATCAGCATAAACAGGTCTTAACACCATCTACCCCTTACTAATACCAAAGCAATATATTCCGCCAAACTAGTGTTAAAAACTGGCCAAATACTGTCACACGTGTAGTAATTACCACGACAAAGTAACCAGTCTGCTTAGCACGTCAACTGTTATTGTTGTTAGCTTAGCGTTAACGGTTAGCTCTGCTCTTGGTTTTTAGTATTTGTTTTTTTCCCAGCCAATGTGGCACAACACTGTATTCACAAACAGCAATTTAAGCAGGATTGGTCTTGTTTTAGTCTTAGGGCAAAGCCTACATATACATGAACCGCAAAGCGCCGTTACATTTCACCAAACGTGAAGTAAAAGTTTCAGCTTCTTTTAACTGTACACTGGGTGTTTAATGAGCTCGAACAATACCGACACAAGCTGAATGTGGCAATGCAGTTAAAGTCAGTATGTTTAAATTATTCTGTGCAGATTTATCAGCTGATGCTAACACCGTGTTTTAGCGCGTTACACTGTCAGAATATTGAATGGAATATGGTGGAACCTCCTGGTTAACCATTAGCGCTAACTTAGCTAACGTTACCCTCTTGTGCGACCTACATGCACTCTTACCTGTCTTCTACGAGGCATGTTCTTCTTGATGGCTACTACTTCACGATGGTCTAAAGCAGCAAATGTAAACGTTACGTTTAAAAAATAAACTGTTTAATGATTTATAGATTTTTTACTTTATTAGTTTATATGTACACAGCGTTTAGTAGCTCGAGCTGCATTCCTCGCTCAGACAGAGCGAAGAAATGAATTTCCGGTAACCAGTAGACCAGCAGGGGGCGACTTCCGGATAAAATAAATTTATTACTAATGCCTGTCTAAAATCTGAAGTGGGCTGGGTGGGGGTTAATTTGAAATGCACTGTCGTAGTATCGTGTCTTTTTGTCTTTAATAAAAATATGACTCCCAAGGAGCCAATCTTTCTTGCCGTTTTGAAAAAAGTGCTCTTGTTCAATAGATCCCAAGGCTTTCTCTGGGACATTTTCAGTCCAGTCCTTGTACCTGACCATTTTCAGAGGAATGCTTATTTGTTTGTTAAATCACTGAAAATTGAGATTTACAGCAGATGAACAGTATCTGAAAAATCATGTGCTTAAGAAATGGGGGGGAATCCATCAAGGACCTGACACGAGACACGAGATATATCTGTTACTTCAGCGGATCTATTTACTGTTGGCCTCAGAAATTGCTTTAGTGCTGTGGTGGCTGTCAAGAAGTTATTCTTAAGGAATAGTATTGGATAACAGCCTTTATCCAAAGAAGAAGCCTTTAAAGAACCCGGAGAACTCATCCTGAAGATTACTTTAAGAAGTTACAAGATACAGTAGCTTGAGAGTTCAGGCTGTGTTGGAGAATAAAGATGGCCATACCAAATATTGACTTTCAAACTCGTAAAAATTATCCAAGCTGCCTTTTAAACTTGTTGGATTTTTACCAACTCTGTTTTTGGCCTATCTATGTTTACACATGCTCCAGAACAGTTTCTTCCCCTCTGCTGTCGGACACATGAACAATAACCGTATGACTGCTCCCACACATGACCCTACGCTGTGTTCACTGCATCATTCCATGTTTGGCACTGATCACCCCCTGCACTCATGTATATATCATGTATATATCTATCCACTTAGCACTTTTAATTCTTATTCTTATTTTTATATTTTTATGACAGTATGTTTACACTGAAGCACCGCAGCAATTTCCTAATGTTGTAAACCTGCTCAACATCTGGCAATAAACCCTTTCTGATTTTGATTCTGATTCTGAGTCAGTTCCTGCACATAGTTCCAATTTCCTTACCAAAATATAAAAAAAGGCTGACTCAAGACTTTTAAATTGTATCTATTAAATTTTGCTTTGTCGAATTTACTGATTTTACCGAGCTGTTTCACTTAGAAGAGCCACGTTCTTATATATTCATATTTTGTTTGGTTAACTTCAATTTGGTCATATTGTTATTATCATATATTGTATTTTATCAACATGTTTACTTATTGAGCCCTGTTATTTCATTTGACTGTATTTTTCCTTTTTTTTTTTTTAACTTTATTAAGTTATTGTGTATTTGACACATACTTTATTGAAATATTCTACTTTATTTAAACTGTTATATATATATGTAGTGGATGTTCTGGCTGGTCTACCACAGGATTTTTTTTAACTTTTGGAAAATAAATAAAGTATTTTATCTTTATTATATCTACCTTCCTATATATAAAGTTTACATTTACAATTCTACTCTTTAAACAATATTGATGGCCAAAATACTGATTTTAAGTAATTTAATTTTGTTGCATAACTAAGATTTAAACTTAATGAAACGCTGTCAAATGAAATTCACTTGATTATTCATGTATGTGTATGTTGGTAAATGATTCATAAATTCAGCTAAATCAATTTTAAAATTATCAATGTGTCAAGATTTTGTCCAAAATTATTAAAGTTCCATTGCATCCCTCAGGCAATGTTGGTCAACAACCTCCCAAGTGCTGAAGTGGGTCCCATTAGGTAATTTTCTTGTTGGATTCTTCCTGCCCCCACCTCCATCCTCTTAAACAATCAATTAAAGGTGGCTGAACCACTTTGAGAACCCAGAAAATGCATCTGTTTTCCCGAGTGTTCCACAGTCAGGCTATAAAGGGCACGGAAGGGGCTGTGGCAGGCAAGTCTCCTAGCAGCTGATACCAGATGGTCTATATATAGCTTTTAGGGCCTGGCCGCTGCATCAGAGCACACTACTAACTCAGCTGGACACGTGTGAGTTAGCTTTCTCTTGGTAAAAAGGAATTGTATAGCAACTTCTCTTTTATTTAAAAACAACAACAAGAATGAACAAACCTAAAATTGTCAGACCAGAGGAAAGGTAAGTGCTGCCAAACTCACTGAGCAATAAAGCATGTTTTTTTACTAAATCTTTCATTATGAAAAGGTTTCAGGTTTGATTCCTAAGCAGTTTCTTGGTGTTTTAACAGCAAGCCAGCACATGCGCTGTGGTTTGACAGGAAGAAATACGTCACCATCAACTTCATGGTTCAGAAACCTAAAGATGTCCAAGTTGATATCCAGCCAGACAAACTGATTCTGTGGTGAGTTTTTAAAGACGTTCCCTCTCTTGAAGTCACATGTGATTCAGTTTAGAAAATGTCTAAAATGGTTTCTTTGACAACCCCATTGCCTCTCTGCAACAGCTGCAAAAACGAAACAGATGATGTGTACTACAACGAGCTGCACTTCTATGACAAAGTCCAGATCCACGTAAGCATACGCATTACATTCTGTATTCTTCAATGTACAGAAAGCAGGCTGTTAAACGCTCCTTTAACTTGTCATCACTTGAAAGGACTCCAGAGAAAGGGTCTATGACCGCACCATCAATGTCTTGCTAAGGAAGATGAAACCTGATTGTGCTTGGCCTCGTCTTCAGAAAGATCCAGCTAAGGTAAGCACACGTGTTTGTGTCTGTGTCCTTAAACCGATCAGTATCAAGGTATTCTATTCTTCTCATCTGGTATTTACTCAGGTTCATAAAAATAGCATGGCTCATGTTAAGACTGTTTTTATGAGGCTGAAGATTATTTTTTTTAACCAATGATACTTCCTCACTATTCATTTACCAGTTTAGTACTCTTCAATCCCAAACCCTAAGTTGAAAAAGTCTTAGCTCACTGTTTCCGTCTCATAAAAATGCATTATATAAGCAAAGAGAAGCTTTATATAAGTATTTATCTAAAGCTACTAATAGAGTGCCTGAGGATATTACAACTAACTAAGTAGGATGTTCTGTAATCCTTGCAACTTTACTTTTAGTAAATAATACCTAAAATGGTGCTGTTATGTCTTCATTCCACAGGCCAGTTGGATTTCAGTTGACTTTGATAACTGGAGGGACTGGGAGCACGAAGACGATGAGGGAAAGGAGGAATATGACCGTTATGTGGATGTGAGTGAATTCAGTCTTCTTAGTAATAAGATCAAATCAAATCAAATCAAATCACTTTTATTGTCACATCACATGTGCAGGCACACTGGCACAGCACATGCGAGTGAAATTCTTGTGTGCGAGCCCCACAGATCAGTCAAATTCCAATATTGCTTCTGATCCCAGTGCATGTAATATGCAATACCTTCCATTATTTTTTGTTTAAATGGCTTTCCTTTTACAGATGATCCGAGAGATGGCTAACAGTGACAAAGGAGAAGCTCCAGATATGGGGGATCTTAGTGATGTAAGTGAAGTGTTCTCCATATAAGTGAGGAGTGTACAATGTAAAATTGGGAATTGCTTCTGCAATAGTCTATATTTAAGTATTCTACAATCAATGCCGACTGAAAATCTGTAACTTATATTGATCATTTTATTGCGGAGACTGACCATTCATCCATTTTTTTCCCTTTCAACAGTCTGACTGATACTTTATCCTCTCTGGTGAAGCCTGCTGTAAATGTATAGCTCAGGATACTGAGGACAACAGTTTGTTTACTGAAAGCTGTATTATATGCTAAAAATGGATGTGCTATTGTCCAAAATGCTGTTTTTAAATGTATGATGATATTTTATGTGAGATTATTTATTGCTCTGTAATTGTTTACTGTACACCGGCATGTGATTGATAATAAAAGTTTTATTAAACACAAAATTGCATTATGTTGCTTGAGGTAATAACACTAGCTGAATGAACTGGGGGATATAGAACATGATTGTGTCGGTAACTCCAGAAGATGGCAGTAACGTTGCAGTAAATTTAAAAGTCTCAATCAGTAGCCCAAATTTAGTTTACACTCGTAGTAATGCACTAAAAACACAGCCTCGCTTTTTATACGTAGTCATTTTAGTGACCTGTTGCCGGTTAACATAACTAGTTGTAAAAAAAAAAAAACGTTTCCAGCCTTTTGTTGAAATGCTGTCTAATTTGAAATTACCCGATTTTTCTCTTAAATCGGTTAATTTCATCACTTTCAACGTTTGGTATGTTGTCTGCGTTCTACTGAGAATCATTTATAGCTGTATCAGATTTAAAAAATCATTGCATTCTGGTTTTATTTACATTTTACAATTCGGGTTGCAATTTATTCGATTTTATAGAGCACATCCTGAGGTTTTCTCTTCCTCCTGTTAAAAAAAAGTGCATTTAAAAGATGATTAAATAATAGTGGCTTAATTAATCTTTTTCGCTTAAGTCAAAAAAGTTATGAAGCGAAAGTCGAAGTCATTAAGTTTGGGCTATTATGGTACCCGTCGGCGTTAGCTGACAGCTGTAGGCTTCACCTCCCCGTGCTCGTGCTACCGGCTGGCGCAGTTTTCCTTTCAAAAACAGGACAAAATGGCTTTTCAGTGTCAGCGAGACTGCTATATGAAAGAGGTGCGAAGCTTTTAAAAGCATCCGAAAAGACCTCCCGGAAATTTATCAGCAGTTCGGTGCAGAAGTGATTAGCATGCCTGCTAACTGATGCACCTGCTAGCTACCTTTGTAACCAGAGCAAGGGCTGGCAACTGATTTATAGCTCGTTTATATATAGTTACGAGTCGCACTTTTATCTTACATAAGCTTAGATTTATTCAGTTTTACTTTGTTAGAGGTTGTAATTGTGTAATTTCCACACTCTATATTTCAGATCGTATCATTTTTCTCCTTTAAAACGCCGCTTAAAAGTAATAAATCACCTTAAATGCTATGCATTTAGAGAATTTAGGATACTGTCTCCTTTTTTAAGTCTTCAGTCTTTGTACTTGCTGTCACATAAATTGTCCTTTACAAAGCCAGACCTTTATAAAGTCTTGTATGAGACTGAAATCTTGCACACACTTAAACAACTGCAGTCCTTTAAGAAGCATGTAATATTTCTGGTTGTAAATTTTATATGACACGATTATTATCGTTATTTCTCTGGTCCCCTTCCAGTTTGTTACCTCTGTAGTCTCCTGCTGCCCAGCGGAACTAAAACAAGAAGTAAATGGAAAGAAAGAAACTATTAAAGGATTCCACATCAAGCTACAAGATACCATCTTGTTTCCTGAGGGAGGTGGCCAGGTAAGCATGTTCATTTTCTTTTTTCTTTCAAGCTCTTACTCCATTATTTAAATGTGTACGTCACATGTTCCTTCATTGCAAATGTTTATGCAAATGCGAGACTGTACAATGTCACTTGCAAAATTTGCATGCTTTATGTTGTCCTCCTGCAGCCAGATGACCATGGATTCCTTGGAGATGTCCCAGTTTTGAGAGTGACAAGGCAGGGACCGGACGCCCTGCATTTTGTGGCCTCACCTCTGGAGGTGGGTCAGGAGGTTCAAGTGAAGGTAGACTGGGAAAGGAGATTTGATCATATGCAGCAGCACTCGGGTAATAATCACCACAGAGACAGGAAAAAACGCCATCGCGCATTTTGTTTTACCTGTTGCCTAAGCAGTAATTGTTTTCTTCTTGACTCTTAGGTCAGCATTTGATTACAGCTTTGGCAGACACAATGTTTGGATACAAGACCACATCCTGGTACTTTACCACTGCATATGTTCTTTTCCATGTAGCCACTAAGCCTTGTAGGATTACAGATTTTCTGGGTTTTTATCAGGGAACTGGGTCGTCAAAGAAGCACCATTGAGCTGGACACTCCCTGTGTGAAACCTGGCCAGCTTCAGGAACTGGAAGAATGTGTAAATGAGAAGATCAGAGCTCACATTCCTGTCATGGTTCAGCTTCTCTCTATAGATGACCCAGCTGTGGAGAAGGTACAGATATTGCACTTACTGGTTGTAAAAGAGACCTGTTGCCCTGTGTTAAGTGTATTACACAATATGTATTTGTACAAATCAGGTGAGAAGTCGAGGGCTGCCAGAGGACCACGCAGGACCCATTCGGATCATTGATATAGAGGGCATAGATGCCAACATGTGCTGTGGAACCCACGTCTCCAACCTCGGTCACTTACAGGTACAACATTGACACTTTCACAATTATATTTAGTGTTTGTGCCATTAACCGTTGTGTATCTAATTTCTTTGTATTCAAATTTAAGGTAATAAAGCTGCTGGGAACTGAGAAAGGAAAGAAAAACAAAACCAACCTAATTTTCCTGGCAGGAAAAAGGGTACTAAAGTATGCAGAGAAAAGCTACAACACAGAGCGTTCACTGGTGTCACTTCTAAAGTAAGTTCTAAATCTGAATAGTCAAAATTTAACTTTGAATCATTCAGAAATTTGAAGTGAAAACTCCTTTTGGTCATTTTTCATCAGAACAGGACCAGATGAGCACGTTGAGGCAGTCGACAAGTTGCAGAAGTCTGTTAAGCTGCTACAGAAAGTAAGAACAGTTTCTTTCTAGATTACTGTTTGACAGATTTGGTAAAAAAAAATGGTATGGTAATAATAAATTAATAATAGTAGAATTAGATTTTTTGACAGGGTAAATATGCTTCAGCTTAAGATATTGCATATAAGGCTCCTCAACTACTACAAAACTGTCTTTGGCAGACTAACCTGGGCCTGCTTCGTGATATGGCGGTTCTCATTGCTCAGAGCTTTAAGAATGATCCTCACAAAGACTTCTTCACCTTCCACAAGTAAGAGCTTCTGCTTAGAGATGTCATTGCACACTGCACTAACCAGTTAACCATTTAAAAAAAACCCTCAGAAATGATCCATTCTTTACAACCTGGTGACGTTTTGGCATCAAGGTGAGTATGTCAATAACAAAACGGTGTTCTTGTTCTTCTTGTAGAAAAGAGGGAGACAATGAGTTTATGAATATCATTGCCAATGAAATAAACACTGAGGTAAGATCACAATTTCACTGCTTTACTGCTAGGCATTACCACGTCAGTATATTTATTTTCAATCCCTACTCTGGTTATAGGAAACACTGGTTTTCCTGACTGTTGGAGAGGAAAAGGGACCTGGTTTGTTTCTGCTGGCTGGACCCAGTGAACTAGTCACTGAGATGGGACCACAGTAAGAGTTTTCATATTTATGTAGCTTCTACTGTTAAAATCTTAATGTAGGTTGGCACTGTATCTGTGTGTTTACTTTCCAGAGTGTTAGAATTGCTCCAAGGGAAGGGAGCAGGGAAGAACGGGCGATTCCAAGGCAAAGCCAACAGCCTGGCACGGAGAGGAGAGGTGGAGGCTTTACTGAAGCAGCGCTGCAATCAACGCAGCTCACAGGAAGAATAAATTTTCATTAGAAAGAAACGTTTTATACTTCCAAAAGGGGAACATTAAGGTTGGCTTACATGGCTGTTTTAAACATCCATAATCTGTGGTAATCACTAAATGATGTGTTGGGTTACACATCATGAGAAAGTGACCATTTTGTGAAAATGTATATAATTCAACTTCTGTACAACATGTGCTGTACATATTTCAATATTAAATGTAAAGTGCTGGCTTTATTCAGTCAAAATCCAAAATTTTGAACAATTTATTTTTTTAATCCCATCTTTTATCCAGGAAGGAAATCTCAGAAAGTTGTTTCTGTCTTTGTGGTTGTAGCATTTTCAGTGGGAGAAACGTTTTATCACTTGTTCAAGTGACTTCCAGCTGGACAATTGTCAAAGCTTGGAAGGTACCTAAAGAATGCTCCAGGCGATCCAGGAGGGGAAAAAAGAACAACTGCTGCCTTAGCAAAATCTGTAGTGAGTCCTCAAGTGTGAGGAGTATCAGAACATCTAAGACACATTTTTTCAAAACACAGCATCTCTGTGGCTTTTAAAACCCAAAACACACTACGCCCTAAGGATCAGGTCTCCATTGCAAGATGAGAAAGATGGAATTTTCCACATTGCAATTTTGCAATTTTTGAGCAGTCAAGTAATACAAATACACTTTAAAGAAACTTTGAGCTATTAATTGTGATCCCATTTATATATAATATCCACAAATATGGAAACATTTTAATAAAAAGGAATATTCCGTTTAATAAAAGTAATCCCTAAATATCACCCAAACTGGGCTAATGGGAAACACCTTTTCCATATAGTGTCTTAAACAAAAGCCTTTCAAAACTAGACTGTAATGGACTGTATTGTCACAGTTCGGTGGTGTAGAAAATGTGTTCATATGTTGAAATAGTGCAAATGTGCAAGCTCCCCTTCCCATTTGTTAAAAAAAACTAAAGTTAAAAAAAGGTACAAGTTGAGATAATCTGGCAGTATCTGTGTGGAGTTCGTTGCTCCTGGTGGTCCTTATTGCTAACTTAAGGGTTTCACGATCTTCATTGAGATGTAGTTCTGTAAAATGCAAGAAAGAACAATCAATCACACATTGACAAGTTTCCTATAAGTACAAAGATGATAAGACTGAACAATTTTATAATATGAGAAAACTTTGGTGTCCAGTGGTTCGCTTTTGTCTGTCCGTACCGGTAAAGAATACAACAGGATGGCGATGAAGAGGACCACTATGATGAGGATGATAAGTCCAATAAAGACCCACTTGAACCTTCTCCACACAATGAACTTCATGGTCTTACATGGGTTGGTGAACCAGAAGAAGGATGTTTCTGGGCGACTAGTAGTTGACAGAAAATGTATTTAGTAGACATCATAGCCTGTATACCTTTCAAAATTCAGCCCAGCTAATCTTGTAAAGCAGGCTCTTACTTTGGAAGGTCCAGTTTTGGATTCATGTTGGGTTCATCCCGACCTTTTCCTGCAGGTCGCTCGTCTGCATCCACTTCACTCACAATCTCCAGTGTCATCTCCACTTTGCCCTGAAAACCCAACACAAACAGAGTGACAAGACGACAAGGACCTGTGATATTTTTGGAATACTTCAACTAAATTAAGACCAATTTATCTGACAATCTCCTGCAAGTAACACATTTCCAATTTAGGAATTTAGGACTAGTCAATAGAAAATAAAGTAGAAGTATAATGTTGTTGTCCAAAGCTCTTAATCTTTTCTCTTCATGGCACTTTGGGAATATTGTATTTTAACTCTACATTTCCAAATGTCTTGTGGTTCCATCTTATCAAATGAAAACTGAAGTTTCTATTCATACTTACACCCAGGACCTTCTTCCCATCTTGTTCAATAGAGCAAGGCCACCAGCCTCTGACTGACTGCTGAGCAAACAGAGACTTGTTCTGCTCTGCCTTGTGTGGACCTATTTCCACATTATCCATCATATCCAGAGAGCATTTCTCTGGGGTCTTCGCAGGAGCAACCAGGTTACGCAAATCCAGCTCCACAGTACCTGGGATCACAGCACATTGTACTCAGGTTTTATAAAGGTTAGGCATAGACACACAGGTTGGACTTGAAAGTTTCTTACCTAGGTAATCATCCAGTGAGAATTTGTCATTATCCCAAATCTGAACAATCAGTTTGGGAGGAATCCGGAACTCTGTTTTATCAAGACTCCAAAAGTGTTCCTGTTATAAAAAAAAAAAGAAGAAGAAGACATTCAAACATGCTTTAACTTAATTCCAACAATACCTGTGTTATTTTTTTTAAAATGGTATTAAAATAATCTTTGATCTACAGTATGATAAACCAACTGGCAACAAGCCTCACCTTCTTGGATACAAGGCAGAGTTGTTCAGCTGGCAGGTAGTCAAGCCCAAAGACGAATCGCCAGTTAAAGTTACCATCGCCATCCAGAGACCTGTAGTGGACATCAGTCTTCTGCTTGTCCTCCTCCATTCCTGGCATCCAGCTAGCACATAAACAACAAGCATGAATAATCATTGGCCTTTGACAGTAACCCTCTAACACAAAGTGCTGCTACCTCCTAAAGGAAGATTTTGGAGAAAGTAAACAACAATAGATTTGGACAAACAAGGGCTTTGATGCAGAATTAACACACCCTTTCACATAGATGTCGCTCATGCGCTCTCCAGTGATACTGGTCTCATCCAGAGTCACATCTGTGGTGTTCCAGATGACAGCACGCAGGAAATACCTGAATATTTGAACACAGTCATTGTTAGCTCTCAGTGACATCCGCAGCGATGAAGTACTGAAGAGAAACACAGCACTTACTTCTTTGGTTTGCGTGGTGTGATGTCAAAGGGAGGCTCGGGGAGGCCTAAGCTTTTGGGAAAAACATCCACCCACATCTGAAGTTGTCCCTAAACCAATGCAAAATATACATTTTACAAAAATAACTGAGCCTGAGTCATTGCAGCCAGAAACAGGTACAGTATGAGATGTCTAACCTGAGAGAGGTTGGGCTGGAAGGTGCTGTAAAGCGTCCTAGTTTCCACATGTTCAGGGACGAGACCCTGTGTTCTGAGCACGTGCAGACAGAGGCGTTCATAAGGTGGACCCAAGTGCTGATGAATTTCCTTGTCGCTCTCTTAATGTAGAAAAAGAAATCGATCACTAGATTGGTATTAAAACAATCTGGTGTTATAGGGGCAAAACAATTCAGTCCCAACAATATTGTATTGTTGTTGCGACCTACGCATCTACTAATCAGAAGGTTGGTGGTTCGATGCCTGCAGTTGCATGGCAAAGTATTCTTGGGCAAGATGATGAACCCCAATTTCCTCCCAGTACATTCATCAGAGTGTGAAAGTTGGATATAGTTTGGTCCCGCCTTCACTGTTGTGATTGGTGTGGGGGTAGGGACAGGCTTAGGGCGTCGGGGGGTTCACCGGAGGCATCTTCCTTGGGGGGCTCAACCCGGGGTAGCGGTCAT
>NW_005187406.1:1052440-1129325 GCF_000239375.1 Pundamilia nyererei
TTCATTCTTTCTCCCTGTCCTATCCCCCAGTCATGTATGTCCCGTTTGTAGCAACTGAAAATAAAATAAATTCATAATTATAATAAAGGTCAATCAAATGGACCAATATGGCAAGGCCATGATGATCCACTTGGTAAAATAAATCCGCTTGGCATCTTACTTGGCCTTTAGACAACAATTCTGATGGCTAAAGATCCAAATGGGACACAAAAACAAAAAAAAGAAAAAAAAAAAAGAAAGTTGGATATAAAGCCCTTAAATGTAGAATAAAGTGCTTGTGTGAATGTGTATGTGATTGGATGAATGAGACATGCTGTACAAAGCACTTTGGTAGCTGACTAATGTGCTGTATGATGATCAGTCATTTATCATTTAAACAGTAAGAGATTCAAATGAACTGATTCATCTTCTTGAAATCTGAAAGTTGGAGACACATCTGAATTTCAAAACAATTCTGCTGTTTTAGCTGCATTCAAATAAATTTTGTTCAATTAATAAAACATATAGTATTAGATGTTTTAGAGAATTAAACTATAACAATATGTAGCAATGTGAAATGTGCTAAAGACAAAACGTACTGTTAATCTTTGCCAAACAATGAGGGCATGTAGACGGGCATAATAGGGCTTAATTGTTGCTCATTTTTCAACACAAAACATCTAAATCACTCATTTATACTATTATACTTCTAACCCCTTACCAAACTGAACCAGTGTGTATTCTTTTCCATTGAAGGTGAGTGAATTTCCATTATCTTCCGTCCTGGGCTTGGAAAGTCCTTTAAGACGAGCCAGATTCTCAAGAATCTGAGATGGCTTCAGCTGGTCCCGCCACTGGTTGATGCCAGAACTAGATGACAGAACAGTTGGAATTAATATTTCCTCAGCTCTGACTCCATGTTTTCCAAAAAATATTAAAAGGTTTCCCATCTGCTTCCTTACATGCAGTAGCTTTGAGGCAAGCCGCAGTATGAATTATATCGAGACAGGAAGCGGTTCTCCAGGTCGATCACTGTCTCGCCGACCTTCTCGTCACGAGTAAGCAGATCATAGTCATAAACAGAGATCTTCAGGTCCTTGTCCTGGGGCAGGAAACACGTCATCTCAAACATCCTAAACAACAAAAAGGACAGTTATAGAAGTCTTAAGATGTAATAAATTTTCTATTTATACCTGTTTGAATCCATTGACACATAAGGTTTACCTTCCAAACACAGGGTTGAGGGTGTTGGGTAGGTAGTGGTCTCTGTCATCGATCGTGTTTTTTCCCAGTGATATCTTTATGTATGGATCGCACTGAGCAGAAAAGACAAGAAACGGTACTGACCGTACTATGTTTGACAAGATTTGTATTACTGTAGGTAATGCAGATTAACACTCACACTGCCATTATTGTCTTTGGGCTGGAGGTCCATGCCCCGAACCACATAAATCCTAACCAGACACTCCTGAGGTCCGCTATCTGGGAGTTCTCTGAACTGACGCGGTGGAGGAGCTACACCTGGGTCATCTGGCAAGGGGTACACTTTGAACGAACCCTGCAGGTACAAGAGTAAACCCCACACTCAAACAAAGAAATCAAGTTCACTGTAGTCACCCCGTTGTAGTTAATTAACATTTTTCTCTATCTCCAAATATTATTGTTCTAAATGATGTTAGACAACCTTAAACTCTCCAACCACAGTGGGATCATCATCGCCATTGTCGTTCTTGCCTTGCTGGAGTTTGAAGGTGTCGCAGAAATCAGTAAGCCCTTTGAATTCTGGGACATCTTCCAGTTCGCAGTCATAGATCTGAAAATGAACAACACTCACATTCAAGTTGTCTGTAACAACCAAAGAGGAGCGTACGTACTATTTGAAATACATAGACCAAGATGAATGATTAGTTTATGAGTGTTGTGTGAGGAAATGGAGCTGGCTTACTTTGAGGGTATCATATCCTTTCTTGAGGTAAGGACCACATTTCTCCTGGTCTCCTAGCGAGACGTAGAATTTACTCCACCAATCAACTGTCTCTTTTTCCTAAAGATGGAATTGTCCTGCATTTTAATCTCACTGCATTTGGGAAAAGAAGTTGATTTGTCTGCTATTAAATCTTATTTCATCAACTACTAATAAGTCTTACCTTCTCAGCAACCTTTGGCGATTGAAGATGCACCAAAAACAAAAATAAAAACAAGTCAAAAATATTTATAACAGTAACAAAAAAAGTAAGAAGACAAACATTAAATGGAACAAAACTGAAAAGATAGCAGAAAATCGAAATGCAAAGAAGTTGATAAAGTGCTTTCAGCCATAGTTTGATGACTGACAGTGATTCTGTGAAAGGGTGTAGCAACAACAATGAGCTTTTAACACAGCAGACATTTTGACATATCAAACTGAGATCTAAATGATTCATTTCATTTAGTGTATACCTTAATATTCGACATTGCTGTTTTAATATCTTGTGTTAACTTACTGAATCAATATTGATTTTATTTTTCATATATGCCCTTCATGCTATGCCAGTTTAAAATGTCTGCTGTGAAAAGGGTGCTAATAGCAGGTAGCGTGGCTCTGGTGGTGAGGCCCATTGCCTGCCATAACTGACATCTGTTTTTAAATAAATCAAAGGACTAAATTTTCACGTCATTCATAGATTTCATTTTTCACTAAGTTTCTTTTGTGGTCAGAACAACAATTTATTTATTGGTCAACTAAAAAAAAGACATTTTGGGAAATACAGTATTGTCTAAATGTCTTGAGCCACCCCTCATTTCTGCATATTTTACTTCCAAGGATAATTGTCTGCGCTGTGTCCTTAAAGAAATTTAAGGACACTGGACGAGTGGAATACAAAACAAAACTAGGTGCAATGCCTCTTCTAGTATCCGAAGCCTCATTAGAAATGGTCTCGATGTAAGGATGGCTGTCAAGAAGCCATTCTTAAGGAAGGGAAACAGGGAGAAAACATTTGGTTCAAATCTTTGTCACCACAAACAAGAGAGAGGTACAACAGTGGCTGTCTACAGCCATCTGTAAAACATGGTTTGGAGCTGCATTTAAGCCAGTCAGGTTGAGCATCCTGTCAAAACTGATGGAATTATAAATGCAGAAATATAGCTTCTGATTTTGCTCCCATATAAAATAGCATGTGGAAAGCACTGAATCAGCAACAGCCTCATATATGAATGAGAGGTGGCTTTTGCACAATACTGTACCTTTATTTTCTTGAGTCACACGATTTAGATGCAAACAATCATTATGATTCCACACACGTCTATGTGCTAAATTTGAGTCTACTGCCACCACCCAGTTATCTCTGCATAAAGACTGCTGTTGTTAGTAGTATTTTTTTACAGATTTAATACTGGCTACTGTTTGAACTGTTGAATGAATTAATAATAGCACTTAGACTGTACCCACGGACAATCCCAGACTAGCTTTTTCTACCTAATTTGAGTCTGAACTTGAGTACTAGCAGTAGCATCACATTTAGCATTTAGAGCAGTTTCATTTTTAAACTCCATGCAGGAAAATATAGGAAAAATAAGGGTATTTCCCAAAGTATCAAACTTTCTTTAACTAGGAAACTTGTAGGCATGTTCTTTTTGAGGTTTCAGTAGCAGCACTAGCTTCTAAGTTTAGATGCCTGAACATCTATGCTACAATCGATGCTACAATAACAATGTGCTCAATAAAATATGCCAGATAAGACTGCAGTTACTGTGGCAACTCCCCTGTAGATTCATGGCTTTGTGATAGGATTTTTGTTCAGCTTTCTTTAGCTCTGTGATTGTCAGCCATTCAGCATCATTGGAGCCCCGCCTTATGAATTAGAAAGCCATAATAAGTAACCATACATACAAAATGGGAGGTAGGGGATGCCATTTTGTCGACAGCAGCTGACATGCTGTACATAAACTGTAAGCCAGAGTAATCAGAGTAAGTTTGTCAGATTTGACTTGATAGTCAAATTCTGCTCTTAGGTGAACAGAGGAAACGTCTGAGTGTTAGGAAAGGTGGTGGGGCGTACCTGAGCTTCTAGCAGTGGCCTTGTCTCCTCCATGGTGATAGAGACATGTTTGTGAGGCGACGCCATCATCAGAGCCACTGTTAACATTGAGCAGTTACTTTTATCTCTGTGCATAAACTGTATCAGAGTTTGTACCTAGCGTTTCTCTATTAACATACTACAGGCTGTATAAACAACCCTAATTCAAAAAAGATGGGATGCCAGGAATAAAAAAGGATAAATAAAGATTCAGAAATCTCATAAGCCCAATAAAACATATCAAATGGATTAATTTAAGAAAGAAAATTAGTTCCTTTTGAATTTGGTGGCAGCACTGTTCACCACTGTATAGCATCCCATCTTCTTTTAACAAACAGATTGTAAACATCTGGGAACTAAGGAGACCAGCTGCTGGACTTTTGGGAGGGGAATGTGGTCCCACTCTTGTCTGATGTTAGATTCTAGTTGATCAACAGTTCTCAATCTTCTGTGTGGAATTTTTCATTTCATGATGTGTCAAATGTTTTTAACGTCTGGACTGCAGGCAGGCCACATCCAGACCCCAGATTCTTCTCCTAGGAATCCATGCTGTTGTTATAACTGCAGAAAGTTGCTGCCATCAAAAGTAAATTTTTTCTGAAAAACACTTGATAAGTTTTCTATTTTCTGTTGTGATGAGATTTTGAAATCATCGCATTATTTTTCTATTACATGGTTGCACAGTGTCCCAGCTTAAGTGCCTTAAACTTAAATTCCTTCTAATGGCCGTAGGGACCAGTTCCTCTGGTCGCAAAGCAAAAGTTAACTGCTAGTTTTTCAACATGACGTTCATTGCAGGTTGCTGCAGTCTATGATCTGCTCTTACTTTTAGATGACATTGCTCCTTCGGCGGTGATGACATATGGATCACATCTGAACTGCTCCAAAGAACTGATAGTGCACTGGCCTACCACGGGCTTCCTGCCAAATGGACGGTGGTCTATTACCTTCAGCACAATTGGAGGCGTGTACATCTCTTCCTTCGGAAGAAGCTGGATGGAGAGTATAGAGGAAATGGAATAAATAATCAGGGTTTAAATCAATAATAAATAATAATTGAATATTAAGTTGAATGATTCGGGTGTTGGTGTTTTTTTAGACTTTTTCAGAGCAAGAGTAAAGTTTCCTTTTTTTGACAAAGCGTATAGTTGGTGCTTGATCGGGTGACCTCCCTTAGTTACACTGCAAGAGGTCTAGGATGCTACGGGCTTCCCATGATGCACTGGTTTTCTTCTTTACTCACTGAGCATTTATATACAACTCTGCATTTAATCATTATTTACTTTTAATCTCTGGCTCTCTGCCATAGTATGTCTTTGTTTTGTCTTCCTCACCTCACCCACGACACATAATAGCAGATGTGCCTGGTTCTGCCCCAGGTTTCTTCCTGTTAAAAGGGAGTTTTCCCTCTCACGGTTGGAAAAGTGCTTACTAATAGCGGGTCTTCTTATCGTTGGGGTTTTCTCTGTTTTTTCTATTTTATTGCAGGGTCTTTACATTAAAATATAAAGTGTTTTGAGGCAACTGTTGTGCTTTCGGGCTATATAAACAAAACTAAACTGAAATGAATCGAAAAAAGTTTCAAAATTAAAAGTTAATTTAGTTAAATTATTCTTTCTTTCAGACACTTATTTTCCTAATTCTTATGCATAACATAGAGCTTGTGTAGTACTGCCATTACCACTTTGATGAAGAGGACAGAGCTCGGGAAGTTTGGATTCTTCTTCATGTTCTTGATGACGGCCGACTCTACCCTCTGCCCCCCACATTCCACCACGAGGCTGGGTGACGATATTGCTGCCAGTTGGTATGGCTTCATTTTCCTCAGGCCCCATGCAAGAATCTGAAATCAAACATAGATTGGGGAGTTTTAATGAGGTCAAATTCCATGCGTGTCCATCACTTTAGAAGGGAAAGTTATATATAAGGCTGTATTTTACCTCCACAGCAGTCAGCTGCACCACAGGCCGAATGCCCTGAGGTACCATGTAGATGTTCTCTCTCTTTGGGGGAACTAGTGGAAGATCTGAGTCTCCTGACTACAGAGACAGAGGCATTCATTAGGCTTTATTTTTTTCTTGTTATTTTTCCTACAAGACTACACTTGGTTCCATGGGAGTTATAAAGGAATGACGAAAACAACATTACACCTTACATTTCATATAAGAAATGTCAACAGTAATCACCAAAACTACATGGACATGATAAAAGGAGACGAAAAGATGAAAACATTGTTTAAGTTAAGGATTTATTACTCAGTATGTATGACAGACTGTGTGCGACGGAGGTAACACAGTTTTGAGGACGTCTCACAGACCTGAAGGCCCAGAGAACAATTTTTAAACAATGCTATAAAACAGACTATTGTCCACTACTTTCTTTTCAAACCTTGTTTTTAAGAATGAGTTCAGCAGCCACAAGAGCCTCCCCGGCCACCTTCCCCTTCTGGATGATGGGATGCCACAACAGTTTTGGTGTTTGATCCATAGCAGAATTCAGTTTTACTATTGGGGTGCAAATACTGCGGCCCAGCATTTCGTCCTTCCCCTGAAACAGAAACTTCCAAGATTACCATGCATATTCTGATATGTGTGCATAATTAAATAAACATGAGTTTTACAGAGGATGTTGTAAGAGTAACAGATGAATGATGTATATTGCTTTAAAGACAATTAAAACTGTGTAAAGGAAGATGTCAAATGTTTTTTCTTATAATTTAAGCTGGAAAAGTAAAAAGTTTCACTGAAGTCAACTTCAGTGTGATTTCAAATTACAGTTTTACTGTAAGTATCTGCACAAAATCATCAATCAGGGATCTTACAACACTGTAAGCACTGAACAAACAGATTCATTGTGCAGAAGACTTCTCTATATACGCTCTATATCCCTCAGCGTACCACTTGGTCACTATCGTAGAACTCCAGGACAACATTGGGAGGGCGGTAAGCAATCTTCTGGGGGTCTCCGTAAATCTCTACATCATTAAAAATCAGAGTCTGGTCCCAGGTTGGGTTCAGAGTTGCTCTTAGCTTCTCTGTTGTCTTACTGACATGCAGGAAGGAGACATGTGCATATGGATCTGTGGTGGAAAAAAAAGTAGTTTTACCATTTTATTTAACAAAGGGCTTTTGCAGTGATACTTATTTAAGTTCAAATCTAAATCCACTCGAAGTCTTAGGTTTTATATGCATTAAATGTCATTCTTGATTTAATCTTACCAGAGAAACTATCTTTGTCCATGGAGGTCATGTTGCGTGCCTGATGGACGTAGACACGGAGATGGTACATATATGACCCTAAAGAGGAACACAACATGAATGAAGCGGACAGTCAAAAATCCTTCTATGCAAATGCGAAATGCATTCATATGTTCACTTGTATGTGCATCACTCACTGTCAAAGGAGCAGGACACAGTAGGCGTGTTGGCACCAAACAGCTTGGTAGCGTCACCCTTGGAATCTTTCTCGTTCTCCTCTGTGTCAATACCCTGCCGAGAAAACCAGAGAGTTATTACACATTCATATTTCACACGCTCCCAGGAACAAAGAAAACACACACACACATGACAGCTCTGTAGATCGGGTTAATTCATAAGCAAATATTTGATGACTCAGCAAGATCAGGTTGACTTCCAGCTTTGTATAACATCCCATCCTCTCTGGCTTATTCTCGCACTATTACTACTATGCCATTTTCTCATTCTCACCAATGCTCCCTCCAGCTGGAAGATGGCAGCTGCTCCGAGGCGACTTTCCGGTGCCATTTTTCTCCTCCAGCGCCTTCGCCGAAACGTATCTGATGACCTCTCATTTCTGTGGAATTTCCAGCCAATCAGAGAAGAGAATTCCCAGCCCTCAGGGTTGCCTTGATCCCGCCTCTGCGTGCAAAAAGGGACTTGTAGTTAACAGGTAGAAACATTTGTTCTACCTGGATCTAAGAACTAAATTGAGCATAGCATTAGTTCAGGCAGGCCACCAAGTCAAACACAGCCACAGCCCTGACAGATTATCTCATGTATGTGTCAATACGCATGGAAGTTGCAACTGTAATTTACAAAATTAGAATCAATTATAAAAGAAATGGCAAAGCAGTACATAGTCCTGCCCTACTGTGCAGTGCTGACCTCCACAGCTGCTCCTCCGGGGACTTTACTCCTCTTGCGGGGTCGAATCAGCCTTCTTCTGCGGTGAACGTGGTACATCTTCTCTGCAGGAACCCAGGACCGAGGCTTGTCATCTGGAGGAATGGTGACTCCATATTCCCAGCCTTTAAACACCACACAGGCATTCATACCAAAAATGTCCTTAGTTATATGGTTTAAATTTTTTTTTTTTTAGTTATGCTGTGAGGTGAGTGTCTGCACCTTGATCATCCACAGCTCTGTTGATATCCACAGTCCACTCATCCTCCCAGTTCCAACCTGGGGGACAATCAAACTCTGTAGGGTTGCGACTTTTCTCTCCATTCTGCACAACCAAAAAGAGTCACTTAGTGGTATATATATGCTTATAAATGTATCTATATTAAGAGTGTGGGATTATTATCTATTCCAGGCATTTGGGTGAGTCAGCAGTTAACGTGTATGGTTACATTAATGCCTCGATATTTGTTTATCAAGAAGAAAAGAAAACTGTGTTCTCACCACATCAGTGAAGGGTTCAGAAGCAGCCTTCCAGTCTCCACCTGGGAAGCGGGTCTCATTCTGGAAAACCTCATCCATGAATTCAGTGTGTCCTGCATCAGCTTCTGTTAGCAGACTGAATATGAAATAAGACTAAATATGAAAAGAGAATTCAACAATGAGAATATCTACCGTTGCAAACATCAGTATCAAAAACACAAAACACGCGGCAACATCAGTGCACTGTAGCGTGTGTGCGTGTGGTGTGAAACACAAGGAAGCGCTTACATAGTTTGTCAAGCAGTGTTTACATGTTGGGAGTTTCCTAACCGATAAGTTAGCCTAACAAACCCTGTGCTCATCTTACTGAAAGTATGTGCTCCATATTATTACTGTTAGACTCACATCTGACACCCTCCATCAAACAATGTTTGGGAGTTCTGTTTTTCCACTTTACTCTGCTTTTTTTGACAGCTAGAAGTTTGGGTATACAGTGAGAGGCAAAAATCGGCTGGTAACACTTGGAGTGCCGAATGAGTTCGCCTCTGAGTTTACAGATAGGTTAAAAAGATTACGTGAATGACTTCCGTCAGTTTGATACATTTCCATTAATTGACTGCTCTGTGGCATGAGGAGAATGTAAACATGAGAGAGTCCATGTGGCTTATTTCCTTCACACTGCGCCACTCAGTGTTTACCAAGGTAAGGTAGTGGTGAAAACATCAAACAAACCCTGCTTAGATGACCAAGTCCAATTACACTCACGCTTTCTCTGGATCAATGAACCACTCAGACTCCCACTCCCATCCTCTGGGTGGAATGAAGTACTCCTTTTTTAGCTTCAGTTTGCCGGTTACATCAGAAAACTTATGGCGCCCCACCAGTCCCGTAGTCCCCCACTTCCCGAACACCTGAGCCTGATTTTCATACTGTAATACACAGGAAGACGGGCTTGGTTTTAGGAGCTGAGAACACTTGTAATAAGACACATGTATTACAATGTAATACTTGTGTGTGAATCCCAGGTATGTGTGGGAGAAACATACCAGTTCGGCAAACACACTGAAGCTTCCCTCGGAGTATGAGCTGAACTTTTTCTCATGTGCAGACAGACCCAGCCACATGTTAACTCTAATCTGAACTGGCACCTTTAAGCCCTTGTTCTTGTCCATGGGGTACTGTGGAGATGGAGAATAAAAAGCATAGAAAAGCAGCTGATTACTACATAACATTCAAACATTTCTTTTATTTATTTTTTTGCCTGTTTTTGACAGTTCATGTGTACCTGTAAATACACAGTCTGTGTCTTGCCGCAATGCTGCCCACAGGCCTGCTCACTGAATGTAGAGTAGAGGATCTGATGAGCTGGGATGCGACTGCAGGCCACTCTTTTCTCACCCCGTAGCATCCAGATGATCACATCAGGCATGCTGATCTGGGGCTGGACACAGTTAGAAAAACCATGTGAACTTATGCAGTGCTTATGGAAAGACTGTGTATCATGCCTTGGCACACAGATTTGTCCAATAATTAGGATGAATGTCTTGCATTCTTTTGACATGTTACTGCATCACGAGGCTTTTGCATGACACAGTGTATATAATCAATGCTGTACAGATTCCTACAAATACTATTTTTCCTACTAATGCAATTTCTTTTTTTTAAATCAAAGAAGCATTTTTGCTGTGTTTATACCTCTTCAGCCAGCGTTTTGAGCTTTTCTACCCAGGACTCCAAATCGGACAAAGTGTCACGGATCTCTCCGGCCTCATCTCTCATGCGTCTGGCTCCATCTTTGATGCTGGTCAAAGCCCTGTCTCGCAGCTTCTTGATTTGGATGTCCAGAGTTGTCAGGTTGGAGTGGCCCTCGAGCTCAGGTGTTGGGAAACTCAAGGAAAGCAGACAAAATCCTAATCATTTCAGCGCGGCCAAAAAAGTTAAATAATTAAGCAGTTAACTCTTCATAACTGAAGCCGGTTCTTTCTCAGCCTACTATCATCTTATATACTCAAAATCCTCTCAAGCAAATATGTGGCATATCTCAACTGTTATGAATTGCTGTCAAATTAAGACAGTGTTTTATGTAAAATCCTTTTTTTACTGTACTTCATGTAGGAATCAGGCCGAGTAGTCATTATACACTGCATGTTTCTTAGGCAGTAGGACACTCTAGAGATAAAAAAATGACCATGATCTCTAAACAGTTGCTACACATTAGAGGTATGAGACAGAGAATTCATTCACAAATTAATCTAAGGTAGTGAGTCTAAAGGGAAACTTTTCAAAGGCTAAATTGCCAAGTGTATGTATCCATAAAATGTTACAATTTTTTTGAACTACCCTCCATGCTAATGTCTTATGACCAGTACTACCACATATCTAAGAGTGGCTATAGTAGAGGATAAATAAGACTTGAACTAAAAAATGCAATTCAAAGCAGGTGAGATAAGTCACAGGTCCTTTGATAAATGGATTTTGGAGAATTTAAGACAGTAAATTTCAATTTTTAGCTGTTGAAGAACAAGCTTTGTGCTCAAAATGCTGCTTAGAAATACAAATATATATATATATATACAGTGGGGCAAAAAAGTATTTAGTCAGCCACCGATTGTGCAAGTTCCCCCACCTAAAATGATGACAGAGGTCAGTAATTTGCACCAGAGGTACACTTCAACTGTGAGAGACAGAATGTGAAAAAAAAAATCCATGAATCCACATGGTAGGATTTGTAAAGAATTTATTCGTAAATCAGGGTGGAAAATAAGTATTTGGTCAATAACAAAAATACAACTCAATACTTTGTAACATAACCTTTGTTGGCAATAACAGAGGTCAAACGTTTACTATAGGTCTTTACCAGGTTTGCACACACAGTAGCTGGTATTTTGGCCCATTCCTCCATGCAGATCTTCTCGAGAGCAGTGATGTTTTGGGGCTGTCGCCGAGCAACATGGACTTTCAACTCCCGCCACAGATTTTCTATGGGGTTGAGGTCTGGAGACTGGCTAGGCCACTCCAGGACTTTCAAATGCTTCTTACGGAGCCACTCCTTTGTTGCCCGGGCGGTGTGTTTTGGATCATTGTCATGTTGGAAGACCCAGCCTCGTTTCATCTTCAAAGTTCTCACTGATGGAAGGAGGTTTTGGCTCAAAATCTCACGATACATGGCCCCATTCATTCTGTCCTTAACACGGATCAGTCGTCCTGTCCCCTTGGCAGAAAAACAGCCCCATAGCATGATGTTTCCACCCCCATGCTTCACAGTAGGTATGGTGTTCTTGGGATGCAACTCAGTATTCTTCTTCCTCCAAACACGACGAGTTGAGTTTACACCAAAAAGTTCTACTTTGGTTTCATCTGACCACATGACATTCTCCCAATCCTCTGCTGTATCATCCATGTGCTCTCTGGCAAACTTCAGACGGGCCTGGACATGCACTGGCTTCAGCAGCGGAACACGTCTGGCACTGCGGGATTTGATTCCCTGCCGTTGTAGTGTGTTACTGATGGTGACCGTTGTTACTTTGGTCCCAGCTCTCTGCAGGTCATTCACCAGGTCCCCCCGTGTGGTTCTGGGATCTTTGCTCACCGTTCTCATGATCATTTTGACCCCACGGGATGAGATCTTGCGTGGAGCCCCAGATCGAGGGAGATTATCAGTGGTCTTGTATGTCTTCCATTTTCTGATGATTGCACCCACAGTTGATTTTTTCACACCAAGCTGCTTGCCTATTGTAGATTCACTCTTCCCAGTCTGGTGCAGGTCTACAATACTTTTCCTGGTGTCCTTCGAAAGCTTGGCCATGGCGGAGTTTGGAGTCTGACTGTTTGATTTTTTTTTCACATTCTGTCTCTCACAGTTGAAGTGTACCTCTGGTGCAAATTACTGACCTCTGTCATCATTTTAAGTGGGGGAACTTGCACAATCGGTGGCTGACTAAATACTTTTTTGCCCCACTGTATATATATATATATTTCTATTCACATTCACGGAATCCATCCTGTGAATCACCAGGATGTACTTGTGCTTCATTTGTTTGTATTTCTCAAAACGTGCTCCATTTACCTTTCTAGGTCTTCAATCAGCTGATTGAGTAACTTCAGCCACACCTCAGCTAGCTGGTTGTCTGAGACTTTTGCCAAGATTGCCGTTTTAAATTCCTGCAAGTTTGATTGCTGCAACAACAAAACAGTGGTGAGGATTATGTTGGATTATGCTCCCACCTCACGGAGTTACAAACACATGTCAAACATTAGCAGAGCCGTTTCAAAGCAGGCTCTGTACAGGCCATGAATCCTAAACTCAACTGAAAGCATTCATTGCAGTATTACCAAGTGGTGAGTAATGTAGAGGATGATGTTGACAGAGTCCAGACGGTGGCTGATGTCCTCCCAGTATGAGGTAACCACAACCACTGGCTTAGTGTTTGCCCAGGGCAGGTAGTAATAATGATTACCTGGAGAAACATTACATGCCATTAAAAATCATGTGGTCATTCAGTGCTTGAGAACATCATGTATTCAGTGCAGATTTCACCACTCACCATCAAATATAGCACAACTATATTGTGTGGTGGAGGCCAGCGGTTTGCAGGTGGTGTCCAGTTTGTTGCCATAATTACCGATGCTGACCTCAAACTGGATTGGTTCTCCAGGTTCCTGAATCATTGAGGCGCTGTGGAAGACTGCACAGAGGCAGTATTTTCTCCTCCTCTGGTATTTCTGATTAACGAGGAGACGCAGAACAGAGAAAGAGAGGTAGAAAGTTGTTGACTATAGGCTGTATATAAAAGATGGCCATAGCTTCTGGTCTTAAAAACTGAACCGAGCACTAAAGGTGCCTTAAAAATGCATTCTTCCTAATGGAAAGCAGGGGGTGACTATTGGTTCCAAAAAGAAACCCAATTCTATGTCCATGAGAAGTCTCTGACCAAATTAGTCAGCCTTTCACACGATTCATTGGCTCATTAAACATTTTTCTAAAGATCTTATGATTTCAATAACTAGCTTATAATCTTGTTGTTTATTTTCTAACTTAGGGCTCATTCAGAATAACATGGAAGATAAAGCAGGGTACGCCTTAAGCCAAGATTGACAAGTCACTCATATAAGGGTGATATCCAAATATGCATCCATCTTTTATATACAGTCTATGGTTTTGACCTATGAAAAAAGTAACAGGAAAAGTGAAAATTGAAACCAGCCACACGACAGCCAATACCTGTACCACCAGGACGTCATCACTGTGGATTTTGTCTACTGCTTTGTCTGCTTTCCCCTCTAGCTTAGTGGACAGCTCGACCAGAATCCTGCCTCTGTACGCCACGCCTTCTCCCTTTACAAGGACAACATAATGAAATCTTAAAAACCCAACAAAGGCGATTGAAGAAAAAGCATGAAAGAGAAATTCATAAGATAGCAGTTATCGTGTCTTCTCCACTACCTTGCCAAAATTGAGATCCTCATAGGGGTCTGGGAAGCCAGTGAACTCTCTGGGGCTGCCATACAAGTTGATATAACAGGGCCCAAACGCAGGCAGGAAGCCCACCTCAGACTCCCCTGAGTTACCTGGAGAGAGAAAATGGCAAAACAGTCAAGCTGATATAGTGAAGCAAAGTCAAGTTAAAGCGAAAGGTTTGATGCCACTAGGTGTTACTAGGTGACTATTGGAGGTGGCAGGTGGAGGCAGTGAATGGTGGGGCAAGCAGGTGCAGAGACTGTGACAGCAAAACATTCAATGTGAAAACAGAGCAACGCACAGTTATATTGGCAACAGGGAACAAAGAAAGTTAGACATAATCAACATTGTAGCACGAGCGTCATGCGCTATGACCCATGCAACACAGAGCAAAAAGAGAAACCTTCATAAGACGTCGTTGCCCCATATTCCGGATGTTCCTCTATTCCAGGAGAAGAAAAGGACAAGTCGAGTACCATTTAGAAGGGAACACAATGAGGCACATTGGTATAATGCATTTTTCATACACTCATACAACAACATCTAGATATGTGAGATGAAGAAAAAATCAACTTCTCTGCTGACGTTTTAATTTAAAGCTAAAATGTTACGTCTTGGTCCTGTTTTCTGGGATAAAGTAAACATAAATAAATGATTACCTTCTATCTCTCCACCAGAGGAGGCTATGTTGGCCAGATTCAGGTACGTGGTGCCGATGGCATCATTTCCTGTCAAACGATCCCTGCAGTCACACATAATAACTTCAGGCCCAGTCCACACAAACATGCACACATAGACACATAGCCCGCACTCGTGCGATTAACTGTAAAATGACATGCAAATGTCACAGTGTATCTGCGGTGCTACGCTCTGCTTTGTCCACTACCACTATGAAGTAGGACATTGAACAATGGCTCACATTTTATTGCTTTTTGTTGGAAGTTTTGGGATGTTTTCTGTTTTTTCTTCCTTTTTTTCACAGTGGACTTTATTGCCCTCTCAGTATATTTTCAACACCTAACAGACTTTTTTCTAACCTTTTCCTCTGGCACTTTTTTTCTATCCAGCCTTCCTGGAGCCGAGTTATCTGACAGTTGCTTTTCTCAGAAACACACAATGATGACCCGAGAGTCAGTGCCAGCCGAGCATGTTATTCAGGGAAGGGTGTGGCTAGCACAGCATTATTCTCTTAAAGCTAGTATTAGGACAAGGATATGCACACACCTGCGTGCACACACACACTGACCACACTACACAAACTTTGTGCAATACTGTTTCAGCCAAAAGCAAGTGCCTCATATTTTCTTTAGTAATAATATAAAAAAAGAAGAAGAACAGAACATTACAGTTAAACCGTAATTGTATTCAACTTACCAATCAAACACCGTTAGTTTGACACGCTCACACATGGAGGGGAACTAGAGAAACACGCACACACACACACACACACACACACACACACACACACACACACACACACACACACACACAAAGCTTAAACACAGTAATTTCTCTGTTACTTTCTGCTATTTAGCTTTTATCTTAAGGAGCACTACCTTGACTTGAAGGTTCAGTACTTCGTTCCACTCTGGGTTGGCATTCGTCTCAATGATTTGTGTGCACAACTGGAGAGGCAGAATAACACACATCAGCATTTTTTTCTCTATAGGATAAGAATAAAAAATCTAATTTTCTTAATCTAACATTATAGCCCAAAAAAAAGGAGGAAAATCGAGAACCTTTCTGCCAGCAAAGCTAGCCTCCAAAAAGGGATCCACCAGGTTTTTCTTGTTTGCTTCTCCTCCAAAAAGTTCTTTCAAATTCTGGACAAATGCATCATCCACTGTAGCAAGAAAACAGTTGTTAGGTAATAAATATATAATCTTAAATGCTTATATGCTGATTATTATTGGTTCATATGAGAGAGGCCCAGACTTCAGTGTAAAACTAGGTTACAGGCTGACCAGAAACTGCATGTTTTTGTAGAATATGAGCTCCAGACAGAGTGAAACTAAGTTCAGACAGAAGGGTGACAGGTTGCCCTCTCAACAGACTTTAGAAAGAGGAGGTTATTGCAAGCTGCACAGGAAGTTTTAGTGCACAGGCATATCAATAAAATCAGACACAGAAAAGAGGAACTGAATAGAAGAAGTTTTGTGTGTAATGAACAGAGATGGGCAGTAACGCATTACTGTAATCTGATTACTTTTTTCAGGTAACGAGTAAAGTAGGGGATTACTATTGCAAAAACGGTAATTAGATTACCGTTACTTTCCCGTAGGAACGCTGCATTACTGCGTTACTAAAACCGTGATTTTTTTTTTGCGAGAATGTCTCATGACAGTGACGTAAGCAAGTGCGATGTTCGTGACAACAGCTGTCTGCAGATCAACAATGGATCATATATCAAGTGCGGGAGAGAGTATGAGCATGCAGTGTTTAAAGCGTGGAAGTACTGACCTTACTTTAAGTTTGATTCCATAAAAAGTGACAAAAACATTAGCATCTGTTGTGCATGGGAAGAAAACTTCTTTTTAAAGCGAAAAAAACCCCTAAACTTCCAAGCAAGCACCGAGTGCGCAACGACGTAATGGGAAATTCACAGAGAAACTCGCGGATTCTTCAACTGACTGCAGCACACCTGCACCAGGGTAAACTTCTGCCTACGCCACTCCTGCTTTACAGGTGAAAATAGAGCAAAAGGACCGCTAGTCTTTGACGTTATTTATTTTCTTCTGTGTTTTACTTGCATCTATTTGAAAGACTGAGTGTAAACACTTTTTATGTGCTGGAATGTGCAGAAAATAGGTTTAAATATTAAACAAATTTCTTCCAGTCAGAGAGTGTTGCATATAATTAAATTTTTGCTTGATGCATAAAGTTAAAAGATTAAAACTAATAAAACAAGTTTTAAAAAGGGACTTTTCCATTTGATTACATTTTGTATGATGGATTATGTAGAAAAAGTAGAATTAGGCTGAAAGAGCTATCGCTTTATCACCTATTCAGGTTGTAAATCGTGTTTTTAAAAAGTAACTAAGTAACTAAGTGATTAATTACTTTTGAAAATAAGTAATCAGTAAAGTAACGGGATTACTTTTTTGGGGAAGTAATCAGTAATTAGTTACTGATTACTTTTTTCAAGTAACTTGACCAACACTGGTAATGAAACTGTGTGTGACGTATGTGACGTCGAGAGGTACATAAATAACCTGGCTTCCTGTTTTCTGCTTGAGACTGGCTGATGTGAGCAGGCGTTTCTGTGTGTGCTCAGTCTCCATATCCCGGGATATGTAAATAAAGATCATTTTTTAAAGTAAAAGACCACTTTTGAGCTGTGTCTTTTTGGCCCTAAGAATCAAAAGAACCGTTTTTAAAACAGTGCAAGAAAGAATCAGTCTTAATTTATTTAAGACAATAAAAACATCAGTTTAATAGGGTTAACAAGGAGAACTAAACTTCATTTTATTATGATTTAAATGACCAGTCGGTTTGGTACAAATGTAGAGTGAATGCTGATCTAGATCTGCTCTTACTCTGGGGAATGTCCTCAGCTCTGAACACCTTCAGTGACAGCGTGGCCCATCTAAGAGTCACGCCCGCTGGAAGCAGCAGATTACTCTCTATGTCATCATGGTCGTCATTGGACTCTCTCTTTTCCACCTGCAGCGTTTGAGGCAGAACAAAGAAAGAATGCATGAGAGAAAGCGAATTGTGTAAGCAGCCTATTTACATTGTGGAGGAGGAAGCAAAGAGCTGCAGTCAAAGTCCTCTGAGAGCTGCAGCTCATCGGTCATACCGGAGGATCATCGCCAGTCCCGACAACAAAGAGGCTGACTTTCAGGTAGCCTTTAGCCCCAGAGCTGGAGTCATCTGGGTCATTCAAAAGGATCCACTTCCTCATGACACAATGGGCTGTAAAAGGACCACACACATAAAAACACCACATAGGATAAACAGACTTTATTAGGGCACCATCAGGGAGAGTGTGTGGAGAAGTTAAAAAGCACTTCAGGCTTTGTAACTTTGAAAAAATCTCAGAAAAAGTAAAAGAAAATTAGTTTTCAGCATTTTAGATGTGGAGACATTAAATAACATAGTGGTTACTAAATCTGGCACAAGCTTTTTGGCCCCTTGTTGGCACCAGTAACACAATACTGACATTTTGCCTACAAAGTTGTAATTGGTCTTAGTTTTTTGTCTTGATTTTGACCTTTAAACTGGTCACTTTGTCTAAGATTTTCTCCTCCACCATGCACCATGCGACACTGACAGCAGCCCACTGCATTATGATCTCCACAAAATAAACTAAAGTACCGTCTGTGTGGATGCAAATGACACTCAAATCTGTGGTTGAACCAGCTTACCTGGCTCATCATAAACATAACCAACGTCCACCTGTTTGAGAGAATAAGATGAGATTAGCCAGACTTGTTTGTCATTTCAGATGTTTCAGCATTTTGTATGGAGGAGAGTAGACCGGGTACCTTGAATTCTCCCATAAGACTGTCAGCCCTCAGTGAACAGGAGTTATACACCTGCAGAGAAGAGTGCAACCATCAGTAGGTGGTATAAATGCTAACAGAGGACTTCAACATTTCCTATTAATACTAACCCGAAAACTAATGTTCTCATCAAACAGATCGGAGGGTAACATGTGGACATTGTAGAAGAATATCTGCAAAAAAGGAAAAAGGAAAAAAACATCATACAAGGTTCAAACAAAGCAAAACATTTCACATCTCTGTAGAATCTGGTGTGGCATGTTTGGATAGACTCGACTTTAATTAGTTATAATGAGATTGATAGAATAAGAAAAATATTTTTGTGTAGTCACTCTGTGCAAATAAATGGCAGTACCTCATCGAAGAAGGGGTTGTTTCCCCTCTTAATCCTGGTCCTGTGGGTGTGCCCACAAACGTAAACCTTGACTACTGGTTTGATGTTATTGCCAGGCAACTGACGGGCCTCGATGATCCGGACTCGAATCTGAGAGACAGAATGAGGGAGGATAAATTTACAGGTACACCACACAAGAAGCCTTTTGACTTCAGACCTGCCTTAATTCTTCGTGGTACAGATTTAACAAGGTGCTGAAAATATTCCTCACAGATTTTTGTCTGAGGAATATATATCTTGTCTATAAACAATCTTCTCCCATGAACATAGAATCAATGCACTGTACAAATTTGTACACCACCAACTACACAAATATTTTAGTAACATCTCACTCATGAAAGGCTTAATTTAAAGTTCACGATCCTCGTGTTCTGATCCTCACCAGCACATCCAAAGTTTTTTTCTGCAGCTATTGGTCTTTATTGATAATCAAACTGACCTGAAAGTCCTGAGGTTTATTTGCAAGTCGATATCGACTCTGTGCCCTGGCCACACCCCGACGAAGATTAACCGACTGACCACCGGATGGGGACGTCCCTGCAGGGCCGCTTTGGCTCCCATCTGGAAGAGTTTCATTGCCCTCCTCGCCGCCACCACCACCTCCTAAAAAGCACAAAGACAGGGCGATCACAGGTCAAATACCTGACAAACCTCTAAACAAATGTAATACTCTCAGTAGACACATGCTCTATTGTGCAGTATTACTGGAAATCACATAAACATACCAGCATCCACTGTAGTTTCTCCTGACTGAGGATCATTGGGGTTTGGTACAGCGTTTGCTGGAGCATCATAGCCGACCAAAAGATTGATTGTTGCCTGAAAGGAAATTATTGGCTAGTCTTCTATTTTAAATATATATTTTTTATGAAATTATATTTTGCTTATATTTTTGAGTTCATATCAAAGGATGAAAACTTACTCCAATATTCTGTCCACTTTCACTGACCAGGGGAACATTTTTACACGGCAGTGATCTCGCTTGACCTGAAGCGAGGTCTTTCAAATAGATTTTAGCAGACCCGAGGAATCTATTGGAAAAAAACAAACAGTGTCAGACAGCATACTTTTCAATACATACAACACACACACAACTTGGAGGACTTTGCCTGGTGACCATTCTGTTTCAATGTCCTGATTGAATCAGGCAAAACATGTGCTACCATTTTAGTCGGCAAATTTACCAGTAATCAGATTACACAGATTACACAAAAATTAAAAGCTGCATGTGTGCACAGTGAAGCCTACATTCACACAAAAAGCCGTGGAGAAGGTCACCACCCAGATCTAACAAACCATACTTGTTCAGATGCACAAACACAACACTATGAGCTACCACACACTCAATACTACCAGCCTCTGTTTTAAACAGCAACAACTTTCTGCACCGAGGACGGAAATGAATTAACGCTTCCTATTTGGGAGACCTTTAAAAGGTGGGAGTGATAAAGTTTAAACTTCCAAATAATAATAAATGAATAACACAATACAACTCTACAGTATTAAAATGTGCAAAACACCACTGCCATATGTATCATGCAATGATCGAATAAAACAGGTTTTCTGATAAATCTCATGCGTCTTTGAAGGCATCAAACATCTACTAAAAGTAATATTACTTACACCATTACCCAATTATTTCATCTCCAAAGTCAAGTAATTATTAACCCGATTAATGTTCATTGGGAAAAACAGAATTGTGTTCCTCAGTTAACGTGTCCTTTAATGTTTTAAAGAAAACAAATCAAATGAAACTCTATGTGAGCTATGAGCTATGTGAGCTATGCCCAAAACACCAGTGTCACACAGTGTATCTCAGCATTTCCAGCATTGTCCTTTCATTGCTTATTGTGTCTGTGTCTGCCTTGGCGCGCAGTCAAAAACTACACTGTTTCCTGTTTATCTTGCTTATTCTTTCACAATTACAAGAAATTTGACAGCAACTACTAAAACTGTAAAACTTGCAACTAAACGTATAAAAGGCCAGAATTTCAAACCCATGTTTTCTCCTCCTGATATAGACAGAGAAAACATTACTGTGTCCAAAAGGAATACAGCTAACCCAATGGAGTGTTATGAACACCGTGTAAGTTGTCTCTCTTTGGGTGGACACTGTCATTTTATTTTGGCAGCATTCCTGGCGGAGGAGTTCCTGCAACATAAACTTGCTGCTGACCTACATCTGACACCAAAGGCTACAGCATTTAAACATCTCGTGTGAAAGAGATTTAAATATACTGCTATCCATGCACTATAATAGTGTACTCAAAAAACCTCAGCAGTGAGTGTGACATGGTGATACGATGAGCAGTAACTTAACTTGTCGAGATGACTTTAGGACACTGAACAAATACTTGGACAGAATTTATTGTGGGGAGGAGATCCAGTCATTATTCCACATGAGGAAGGAGACCAACACTGGTACTCCCTAGACATTCAGTGACTCATGAAACTGGCATTTAACCTCATATTAAACCAGCCCTTTTTGTGTATTTTATTACACAACAGAATTTAAAGCTCTATCAAATAGTGTTTCCAAGCAGGAAGAGCCTGTGTTAGAGCTTTTCCTTGCATAGTCTGACCAAAATCTCTCGACAAATGAAAGCCATTCAGCGGAGAGTTTGACATGGTTCAGCACGTGATTTTGCATATCTGCTGTTTTTAGAACATTCAAATACTAAGTAGTGCCGTACTAACTGTGTTAGCGTCCTCACTGAGCAGTGGGAAAATCATTAGAGCCCTGGTGTAAGTGCAGAGTAGGGAAATTATACCTGGAGTGCCAACTTCCCATTTAAACAAATAACAACCAGCAGACTTTGTGACCATTGTCGAGGCTTGGTGATGTCATGTTCAAAATATTGCTCTCGCCTACATGCAGGATAAAATTTGAACTCATAATGAGTTATTATTGTAATAACTCAGGGTTGTTGTTTTTTTCACTTTGTCAGGATGTTAAATTTTTCTAAGAATACAAATATACAAGGGTGCCTCTGACACAATGACGTTCTCACTTATATCAGTTCAGTATAATTAACTATGTGTTAACGGGAATGAGTGACTTACAGTACAAATAACCTTGAATGTCTGCCACCCACCCTCTGTCAACATTCATTTCCCTTTGCACGGCTTTGAAATATTGCGGCTCATCTGAGATACATTTGTGACAAGAGTGTGAAAATCACCCATGGTGCACTTAAAAAGCTTAAAAGCCCAGAAATATCTTTCATCGGCAAGTGAAAAGTGGTTTGAAATATTTGCACAGACCAACAGGAAATGAGACTACTTAAGCGTTTGATATGAAAGAATTCCCTCAGCCAAAAACTGTGACAAACTGGAAATCTCTGCATTTCAAATATACAGTCAAATTTTATACGCTTACATTTTAATTTTTTTATTGTCGAGTCATGAACCATTCAGTGATTTCTAAAAGCCTACAGCTCTATTTGAGCCTCAACTGCATAACAGGGGAAATGAAAAGTTCCATCAGGGATGGATGCAAAGCAGGTAAAGGGAGGATAGTTAAGACCACAAGCTTTCAAATGGACTTCAAAGGTAAGTTATTAACCAGAAGCTGTGGAAAACAGTGTCGCAGTTACAACGAAATATGCTGTAGATATTCATTGTCTGCAGGGTATGAACTATGATGGCTGTTGATACTTGGACTCTTTTTTTCTTCAGTTTCATGTTAAAGACTGCATCGCTGTTTGCACTGGGAGACTTTATCCCACAATCTTCTGATTCCTCACAAAATCAAATTAGTCAGGAAGAATGCGTATTTTCCTCCCTCCTGTTGCTACAGCGACAGGGAATACCCATAACAGTATCTGCAAAGCTATCTGAGAAGGACAAATCCTCCTCTGCTTCCACTCTGTAGCTCTTTAGAGAGTGTGTCAGACGGCCAGCTCAGTGGAAAACTTTACTCTGTATGGAGACACATTTGCAAAGCCCCTCCTTCAGTTATGACTGTCCCATGCACAAGGGAAACTTTTACTCAGTTTAGCACATATGTGTGCATAAATCCACAGGAAATCCATCTCAGGACTGACATGTTTCATACGAAACAAGAACTTTTAGCATCATCGGCTTTCTTAGCATAAAAAAGACCTTGATCGTGATAATTAGTGATGTTGGGGAAACATTCCTTGTGGTTGGCCTGAATCAGTCCCATATGGGATTCTGGTTTTAGCTGGAAGTGAAAACCTTTTAGCGTATTTTTGGAGCAGGTTCAGGCTTTTTTTGGCATTACAGCACATCTCACTCAGACAGTATTAAAATAGCTCATACCACTACATCTACTACAACAACTCCACATTAGCTTTGAGAATTTGCTTTGTTCTCTATCACACTGTGCTACACAAATCTCAAAGACGGGGGGAAAAAAGACATCCATTGTTGCACAAGAAGGCATCCCACACAGCTCTGCAAGTCTCAGCATGGCAAGAAGGGTGTAGCAGGCTGAGGGGGTTGGAAAAACGAACTACATAGCTGCAATATTGAGTTATTATGAACACATCAAACTTCTTTTTGTTTATATTGGTGTGTCCTTGTTCTCACACACACACACGCACACACACAATATGTTGATGCTGTTATGTTGTTCTGATCCTGCTTCTAAGCAACTGGTAGTAGCAGCCTGTGACATGTGCAAATAGCAGGTAGCCCATATACAGCTTAAGCTATGATGGCTCTGCAGTAAGCGAATAATCAGTTTCTTAAAAGCAACATAAAAGAAAAAGGGACACACACCTCTACCTGTGTTGACTAATCTGCTACCTGACTAAACAGGCTCAATTCTTACAAGCTCCTGTTTCAGACAATACTAAGCTTGTATTGTAATTCAGTAAGGTGAGGCACAGCTTTTCATGACTTGTTGCACAAAGCTGAGAGGGGATCTCAGTTTCCAGGCATGCAGTGTACTTACTTATCTTTCCCAATAGTTTCATAGTCTTTCACAATCACGTCGATGAAGGAGCTGGAGTCCAGTGCCTTGCCTTTTAGATCAAATTCAACCAACTACAAGTGAACAAATGTGAGAAAAGCATGCCATCAGATACAGAACCTAAACTGCTGTCATGTCTTAAATAAGCACATTTTATCAAGGAACAACATATATATTACAGATAATCATATATGTGTGTATGTTAGCCATGTGGTGTGTGGGACTGCAATTGCAGTATGGAAAGTTTGCATTAAGTATTGCTACATTCCTGGCAATTCATCTTAAAAAATAATAAAAACAGGTAAAAGGGAGTGAAGTATTGCAGAGTGTTTCTTTGTCTGTGTGATTTACCTCATTCCACACTGGATTCAACTCTTTGTCAATCGATTTTGTTTTCTTCTTGTCATCTGAAAGGGGAACACATTTTTTTCCCTTAATGCTCCCTTTTTATTGAAAAGTTAAGAAAAGTAACATTCACATCTTATTGTTTTAAATCAAATGACACGGTACCTTTATAGCAACAGCAATGCTAGGATCAGTACTGTAAGTCAGTACTGTGTCTGCTCTGTCTTGTGCAGAACTGTCATATATGATTTTAATTCTGTGGCTGAAGCCAACTTTGAGTACAGACTCAAACTTGTCTGTTCACTTCTTTGCCCGAGTTCATTTCACTGTATCACACACATGCAAACAAGTCACTCCCCAGCTATGCGTCAGGAAATTAAATTATTCTTGGATTAAAAAAGCACTTTTGTTTTTTAACATTTGTAATCTGGCCAGTTCATCTGATGAGCTCAGCAGCACCTCTGTACCTCAGCTACCACAAACCAGATGAAAGAATATTAAATTAGATGCCTAAAAAACTTCAAGCCCTGCAACAATCACTATTACAAATTATTAGGCAACATTTACTTTTTACTGAAGACAAGAACACACCCAAACTGTTTTACGTGTAGAGAAAAGAAACCTACCTCTAAAAATCACAGTGGTAATTGGATCAGGAACTCCAAGGGTCTTTTTAGGTAGACCCTTAGCCGACTCTACTACAACCCGCAACATGACACCAAATGAGTTTAAATGAAAAGAAAACTAAACTAATCAGTTTAAAAGAAGAAATGTCCACGCAAGACCGACATCCTCACGGCCCCATCACAGAAGCTGTCAGGGCAGGGCTGACAAAGTCTAGCTCCAGGATTCAGGAACAAGGGCGGATCACGGGTCTATAATTATGCTGAGCAACAGCCTTAACTATTGCTGCCTTCTGTTGGTGTGAGTGGAAAAGAGAAAACGCAGCTGGAAAACGGTTCACTGGGAAATAGTTGTTTCATAGGCTACAAAAGTGTATTCACATTCCTGAAAAAGAAACGGATAATAACTTAAAAAATAAATCTTTAAAAACGTTTCGCAAGTGTCTTTTTCAAAAATAAATAAATAAATAAATAAAAAAAAATCCAGCTCTTATAGCCAAGATCATCATTGCAACCGTGGCTGGCTCCATCTGGTGGCAGTACCCGGATGCACGACCTGGTCTCTCAGCAGTTCCTGAAATAGTCACGAAATGTCTATTGGACACGAATTTTCATGCATTTATGGATTTTAACCTAACTGAAAAAAAAAAATCGGTATCAAACGTGTGAATACGTGAGTAGTTTTTATAGGTCAGTCCATCGGTTTTTTTCAAATTATGGCTTTAACTACCATATTTGTGTTTTTGAGGTCTAAATTGCTATTTACAAGTTTGTAGTTAATTCTCCATGTCGATGTTTGTGTTAGTTTCAGAATCTTACGTGTGTGTGTGTGTGTGTGTGTGTGTGTGTGTGTGTGTGTGTGTGTGTGTGTGTGTGTGTGTGTGTGAAAACATCTTGTTGTTTAATAAGCCTTGTAGATAAAGGAACTACAGTACCCATAAACCCCATCGACCGAGGGGTTTATGGGTACAAGGCGGAGAACTGAAAGTTTCGGAGCGTCCAGGTGGTAGTTATGCAGGTATGCAGTTAGTGGGGTTGGGTTAATTGGTGATTCTTAAATTGGTGTGAATGTGTTAAGCTCCAGTCTCCCTGACAGGATGAGTGGGAGACAATGGATGAGTAGTTCTGGGTAGTTTTTAATGTCTACTAACAGTATATCATATTTTAAATTATACATAATACATATACATAATGTTTCCTCTAACAGTTTCTGCCTGTGCAGGTTATTCATTCTGGACACACCAAAACCAAAGTGGGGGTACTTAATAATATAATTATTAACATATGTGTTATCATTTCCACTTGTCCCTTTTTATTTTTACTTTTTATGTGCATTATAAAACACTCAGTGGGTCAGTTTGAGCTCATTCATTATTATTGACTTCTTGACTGTTATTGACTCTTTTATCAGATGGATAAAAGAAGGTTGCTTTAAATGACATTGCAAGCCTAAAAGGAGATCAAGTTCAACGACTTGCTCAGCAGACTATGAAACACTGGGACTTGAGTATATTCATTAAACATAGTAAGACAGCACTTTTGATAGCTTATTATAAGGAAGCAAACTGCTGCTGGTTGCCTAGCAATGATTAAACTACATCAGTTGAAGAACGGTAAGAATAGCTGAAAATATGCCACCATATCATGACTTTTCGCTTTTACCCTCTCTTAATTTTGAATATAGATGTTCCTGATTTAATATCTAGGATTTCTGGACAGTCCTACTTATAGTAGAAACTATATCCCATATACATCGATTCTTGATAAAGCTCAGCCTTTTCTTGGTGGTGAATAACTTTGCTTCTTTAAATGATTAACCCACAGAGGGCACCTCTGTGGGGTTTGTGGCTCTGTTGCCCCAAATAGACTTTGGAAATTCTCAGGTCTCCTTGGCAGTCTCTTCAGAGATGTGTTGACTATCTTTTGTCGGTGTGGTCAAACATTTGCGACCGATAGCTTCTGTGGATGTGGACATTCCTTCCCTGTCTGAAGACAACAGGCTTTGTTTGAGGACTGCATGAAAAGCGAGAGGAGTGGACAGAAACAACGGCTGTGCATGGTTAGGCTCAAGGCACAGCCAGGATCGCGGAGTCGACTCAACTCATTTATACAGAAGTCTTGGCTTCTTTCTTCATTTCTTTTTTCATGCTCACCATAAAAGAAGAGTTTAAGGAGGAGTTCAGACTGTGATAAAGGTAGAATCGGGCTATCACTATGGATACTTTTAGAAACAAAAAAAATTTGTGGACACTTTATGAGAAAGAGGTGCCACACAGCAGGTTTTGGTAAGTTTTTTTCCCCTTGTTTGGTCTTGGCAAACATAAAAGATTATTTTTAATTAGGGATTGCTTTATGTAGAAAATCTGTTTTATAAACTTTGCACATTGATATGGATTTTCGTCACCTCTGGATAGTAGTGCCTGCTAACACATTCTTATATCTGATTCTGTCCTATATTTTCTAATAAGCTAAAAAAAAACAACAACAACATTTTAACTTTCATTATTTGTACTTCATTCCATTTTTCCACCTTAAACAATTCATGAAAAGTCAATAGAAGCTGAACACTGGTATCAAACTTTCAAATAACTCCTTAAATTCACACATTTCTCCATTCATTTCTCTTCCATCCACTCCACACAGTTTAAACTCAGAGAGAACAGCTTCTTTATTACTTAATTATTTTATTGTTCCATTTGCTGATTGTAAGTAATGTGTATGATGTAAAGGACCACTCATGCATGCCCCAATGGACCAGGAAAAGACCTCACAATGGTAAGACATGTGACTTATTGTTAGTTTCCCTTAGCAACAGGCCCACACCGGAGGTGCTGGTGGCAGCGAGCGCTTTTCTTAAAAACACATCCCCCTAACTTTACATATTCTTTCATTACTTATTCCCTTTATTTGAAAAAAAAGTGTGTTATATCAAAACTACCACATGGGAGTGCTGCACTCATTCTGCAGTGAGCTTTTTACTAGCTGTCAGTGATGTAATGGCTTCAATAAAGAATCAGAAATAAAAAATAAAATAGGGGTTAGACACTGAACTTAACAGTTCTTTAATGCTTAAGAAATGATCATGTTTTTATGCTCAGTTAAGCTGGGGTGCTGCCTTATTGGCAATGTCCTCCACATTTTATTCTACTTCTGCTTTTTCGTTTCACTTGATCATTGATGTGCTGCTTTCTGCAGTGATCCGGCCTGTGGTGTCAGTCCTGCAGAGAAACTGAGCCCAGAGCACCTACAGCTTCTGAGAAATGCTTTTACCTGTTCAAAGGCTGGACTTGAGACACAGGAACACAAGCTGAAGGGAAGCAATAGAGGTACAAGTGAAGAACGTGGATTGACGTTTGAGGAGTTTTGGGATGTTCTGAAGTCTGTCATCGGCCCAAATATTGAGGACACGTGGTGCAAGAGATTCTTTGATGAGGTAAAAAGTAATAAAGTTTTTTTATAAGTCTTGACAAAACTGGATGCGGGTTATATTGTAATCCACGATTTAAAAAAAAGTTTATAAAACAGCATCCTGTCAGTCTATTACTGGTTTGAAGTGACTGTCCTATTAAAAGACAACAGTGGCGTATTGCTGACTTGACTCTTACATTCTTCATGTCTAGGTAGATATCAGCTGCACTGGACAAATAAAATGGCAGCAGCTGTGTTCCTACTTGCTTTTGGAGTACACTGAGCGACAGCGGGCCTCCAATCCAACAGCTGCTCTGCTGGAGGCCCAGCCTCAGATTAGACACTGCTCTCATAACAAGGTAACTCTGGTGCATTGTGGTCAGATGGTCTGATTTTTAGACAGTTTTTTTTAAATTACTTACCAGAATTAGGCAACTACCTAGTCAAAATTAACATTTAGAGAATTCAAGTTTCAAAAACCTCCCAAAAGCTGAGTGCAGCAGAAAAAAAACAAAACAGTCTCAAAGCAAAATTGCTATCCAAATACTAAAATGAACAACATTATAACATGACTTAAACAAACTTGGGGAAAAGAAACTCAAATGGATTAGAGTATTTTGTATCTCTAAAGGAGAAACAGTTATAGAGAGTAAATGGTCAGTGACTCCAAGTTAGTATTTGGAAAAGGACATAAAACTTAAAACAATATGTAATCACTTTTTAAGAGTTTAATGGTATATTATATTTATATATATTCATTTATATTTTACTACCCAGTAAAAAGAAATACAGAGGAAATGGAATTAACCATTAATAAATGATTTGTACAGTATAAATATATTAAAATCAATGACAACTTACTGAAATTGTAAATTGTTGTTGTATATTTAGACATTCAAATTATCTATCACTATCAGATATTTTAAAAGAAAAGAAAAAAAATTGTACAAAAATATTTATACGATCAATAAATAATTCAAATGGGAAATTGATTTATGGAAATCAATAAACAATAAGCACTCAATAAAAGTCTCTTTTGAAAACATTTTTCAATTAATTAGAAGTAAGATTTTTTTTTGAAGATTTATTTTTGAAAATGTAATTTAAAAGCGGCATACACATATACATTAATAGATATGATACCAAATATGCTACTATTATTAATATAGGCTACTTTTTCTAATGTTAATGCTATATTTATTTCCTAAACGTTTGATGCTTTCTAATAGGTTGTTTATACTTTCATGTAAATAAAGTAGAAAATGTATCAAAATATTTTAGCATGCTGTGTATTTGTAGGAGATGAATATACAAGCTTCTTTACAAGAAAATCCAATACAGCAAGTCACTTTTACTTACTTTAAGCTAGTTTAACTAGTTTAAGCAAAATTTATTTGATGAATTAAATTACTACTTTCAATATAAAGATTATCACGCATATAAATAAAAAAAATCAACACTGCAGCACACTACAAAGCCTTTTTTTGTCTATTTAAAGCTTGAAAAGTCTTTATATTAAGGCCCATCAGTCAAACAATACTGTTTGGTCTGGCTCTAAACAGAGCACGTTGTGTGTGACGTCTTCTTTTGCGCATGCGGGCCGCTTTGTGGGTTCACACTAGAGCGCGTTTGCTGTCACATTTTATTTGTAGTGTGAACAAGGAGACAAAAAAATCAGATTTGATAAAAAATGGGAACTGAGCATTAAGACCTGCAGTGTGGCCTGTGAAGATATTCTCAAATATTATTATAGTATCATTCGCTACTTTTGGATTTCACCATGCAGGAGTTAAGCAGGGCAGTTTGCCAAACCTTTTTAATAACTCTAGGGTTCATTAGGGTCTGTTAAATCTAACCAATGTAAGTATAAAAGAGTGCACTCAGCTGCTCCTATAAATTATAATGAATAAAGTGTTCCATTACTATAATAGATGAAAGATGAAGCATCTTAATTTTTCCATTTTTCTGCCCTGAGTTATATGTTATTTTCGACAACCATTACTTTTTTCCTCCTGTAACCTTTCTCTAATTGATTACACTTGTCTCATACTTATTGCTCTGCAGCGGGAGCCAACAGTTCGTGTGGTTGCTCTTTCCCATCCTCCTCCACTCCGCTATATTAGCGTCAGTAAGGGGGGTCAGATCACCGCCTGGAACAGCAGCCTACACACCCTCAAAACTTTAGGGGTGAGTGACATCATGTTGCTACTTTAATTTCCACGTGGAATTACAGCACACTCACTCATGTTTTTCTATTTAAACCAGCTTGCTGGAGACCCAGCAGAGGAAGTGGCAAACACAAGGAGATTCAGGGGTTGGACCACCGATGCGGTGTACATGGGCAACGTCCACAAGATTGCCATAGCAACTGACTGCAGGGACTTGCGCTTTGTTACTATTTCTTCAAACTGTTTGTTGGAGGAAATTCACTTATATGGTACTTTTATTCCTAACAAAAACCAACTAAACCACGTGAAGCCTGGAAATATTGTTAACTCTTTGTCCTATAATTGCTCCCAGGGTTTCGCAGTGTGCCGACCTGTCTGTGTTACTGGTATGATGTGCAGGTAGGACAACTGTTTGTGTGAGATGTTACTGTTTTAGCTGGATGTCTCCATTTGGAAAGCACTAAATGCATCACTTCAATCTAAAGGGTTTTCACTCCAAGAGTCTAGAACAGCCTCCTCTGCTGCTACTGGGGGATGAAAAAGGAGGAGTCCACCTGATGTGGTTCCTGAACTCATCCAAGGGACTTTTTAAGAAACCATCAAAGAGAGACAAACTTCCACAAAGGATCTTTTTCCAAGTAGGTTTTCCCTCCTCTATTTACTGAATTCTGTTACAGAAGCATGGAAGCAAGAAGCTTTGAAGTGTTGCTGCTTACACTACAACTTTTCCTTAAACATCATTTGGACTGTTTTTTCTTGTTTCACCCTCGTTCCTCACAGGATCTTGGTGAACACAGCGACATGGTGTCCTATCAACACATCCCCAGCATCCACCAGGAACCAATTACCAGAGTAATGTTTGAACCCAGTGCCAATGTCATCATGACATCGTCAGAAAGTAACACCACATCTGTGGTCTTTATGAATGTGTCATTGAAGCAGGAGCCTTACATTTGGAAATTTAACCAGGTAATTAACAAGGTAACGAGGTCAGTTTGACTGATAATACACTCATTGGCCACTTCAAAAATACATTTTTCCAGCACCAGGTTGGACCACTTTTGTGAGCATTATTTATTTATAATATTTCATAATTATTGTAGTACTGAACATGTAATATGTCATCTGCAGTGAAAACAGTTGCTATAGCTTTCATTTTAATGTGGCCTCTACATGCTAGAGTGAGCCAAGCCAGGGTCAACTCCGTTGATGTCAGGAGATAAGCTCATTAACATTACCTGTTTTATTTTGAATAACAGGCCTCAACGGCTACATTTATTATACCTGAAGAAATTAAATCAAATGTGTTCTTATCCTCCCCTTCGCCTTCTACATTTTAGTTGAATTGTTTTATTTATAAGATCTGGTAACATCACTGCCTGTTGTGGGCTATTGTTCACACAAAATACAGTTTGGCTCGATGTAGCAAAAGTGAACTGTGATTAAAGGTCTGCATATATAAAATGTTAGCTTAATGTAGTTTCACTTTGGTCCGGTATAAAAATACAGAACATGTGATTGGGAAACTTTTATCTTTATTTCATATTTTATAAGTTTTTTTTAAAATTACCAGTATGAACAAAAGGCACACTTTTACTTTGAAGGTGAATTGCTTCTTTTTCCTGTTTGTGACATTTTTGTTTAATTTTCACTGTGCAACTTGGAACAAAGAACAAGTAGTAAATTGTATTGCATGTCTCCATTCACAGCAACAGTAAGAACAGCAAAGTTGCAATTTGCAGTTTACATATTTGCATTATTGTCCTACTTACGCTAGACATGAAAGAAGGAAATGTCCCCAAAGGCTGGCATTTCTCTGTATACAATTTCAGCAACTTCAAATCAACTTCTCATGTTGTGGCTATTATTTATTGAAGATGTTAAAATATCCAGATGAGAGAAATATCTCTGTAGCTGCCTGTCAAATTTTTTGAAAAAGAAAAGTAGAGGAAATAGGCAGATTTTCATAGTTATCCACTTCTGATCTGGATCAATGTCAGTCAGACCTGTGTGTCACAGCACTGGGGACTGGGTGACACAGACCTACGAGGGCAGGTTGACATGTGAAAATAAACTCTGTTTAAGAGAGAAAGAGTTTTATATAGTATTAAATGTCCTAGTGTGACAGTGTTACAGTGTTATAACTGGCCAGTTTTATCTAGAAGAGCAAACACAGCAGTATGCAGAAACAGACAGTGTCACCGGCTGCTATGAAAGGAGTAAAACTGATGCTTCCTGTCACTCACAATGGGTTTGGTTTTTTTTTGTTTGTTTTTTTGAAACCCAAGGTTTACTCTCCAAATAACTGTCTGAACATTGTAAAACAAAAATCGCAGTCATGTATCTTTGAAAGGAAAGAAGCATTTACCACCACTTCATTTATATTTTCACCTGCATAAAACACCATCTTCTGTATACTATACGATATTAATGCTTTTGCCTCATGTCAGGGAGCCAAGTGTTTCGACTACAACGCGTCCCTACAGTTGATGGTTACAGGAGGCTCTGACCGAAAAGTCAGACTGTGGTCACAATATGTGACTTCAAGTCCTGTGGCCACACTGCCGGGTCACCACACCACGGTACTAGATGTTGCAATTTACCAACATGTCGGGCAGATCTTCAGCTACTCTAGAGATGCTGTGAGTGAATTAGGATTTACCATAAATGCATACATAATTGTATATTTTATGTGAATATATGCTAGTAGAGCTTGTTTATGTTCGAATTAATGATGATGCATTTGTCTTCTTTTGCCAGGAACTGAGAGTTTGGGACATTTCTACCCATCAGTGTTTGAAAGTTCTCCGTCTGCAGTTTCCCTGTCTGCAACCAGGTCGCATCCCAGAACATGGAAATTTCCCCTTCCTGTTGCTTAGCCCTCCTCTTCCTGATGAGATGCAACCTCATTTAGTGGTGGCCTGCAAAGATTACCTGGCAGTGCTCAATCTGTCAGAAAAGAGAAGAGGAGGAGGTGGTTGGTTGACTGATGAGGAATTCAGGACAGAATTTAAACAGGGTCCATACCTCTCCTGCGCCTTGTACAACCCCACCCTGAGGCAGGTGGTGACTGGACATGCTGACTCATCAGTCTTTCTGTGGGATGTAGAGACAGGAAGGAGGCGGCTTTACATTTTAAATGCTCATGGAGAAGAGGTGCTCTCCTCTATGGCACTGGACTCCTCTCACAGAAGACTAATCACGGGAGCTCGTAATGGCACTATTAAGGTTCAATACATCTTATTACTTATTATTATATAGAGAAAGAAAATTGGCTGTAATGCATCAATGTATAAAATACTTAAATCAGAGTGTTGGCCACTCCCCAAGCAGGTGTGGAATCTACTAAATGGCCTAAACTTACACAAGCTGGAGCCCGTCACCAACTCTGAAGTCACTGGGTTGACCTGCCTCCATGACAACCATTTACTGGCTGTGGGGTGGAACCAGTGCATCACTCAGTACAGCATTGCAGGAGACAAGGTAAAATCAAGGGTGCGTTAAAGTTATAATCCACACATAAATACAGTTTTAAGGGTTACTGAACACCAGGCTGGAAAACAATGTTTTTCTTCCCGCTCTAGTTTTGCAGAGAAGAAAGAAAACGTATTTTCAGGGAGGATTATAGTTTATCTTTCCATCCTAAAATATCCTAAAATTAAGATTGACTTGGTACTCTGGGTTTTACTATCCTTTTCGGCTCTGTCTTTTATCTAAAAAAAAGCTCCATGGATGCCATTTATACAGTCAACACCCATCCATCCATCCATCCATCCATCCATTTTCTTTACTGTTTCAGGGTCAAAGAGCCTATCTCAGGTGTCATAGGGTGAGAGAGGCCAGGTACACCTTGGACAGGTCACCAATCAATCACAAGGCAAACGGCAAAGAGAGACAAGCATTCACAAATGCACCTAAAATTATTATATTCAACGTAACTTATATGTAACGTGTATATTCAACACAGCAAGAAACCAGCTGGCCTGTGGTGTTGACAGGGATAACTGTAAGTTTTCCAAAAGCAGTAATGTCTAATCGTCACAGGAACACGCTGAATTTGTAGGCAAACAGCAGAATGTGAGCTACTGGAACTTTTCTGTTGTGGCTTGCAGTATTGACCAATCAGGTTTGATCAGGCATTGGTTAGGTGCAGATAAACAGTCCTGTAAAGAACAACAAGCACTGAGAGTTTGAAAGAAGAAGGCAGAATGTCCTATATCTTATGCTGCTTGTATGAATATATAGAAACATAGGTAAGGTGTGGTAGATGAAGCACGTAAGACAAACGTCACCCTCATCACCAAAATTCAACTGTACCGCGCACTAGTATTGCCCATTCTTCTCTATGGATCCGAGACCTGGGTCATCCTCAAGCACGACCTCAACAAGCTTGAGGTCTTCCACGTGCGCTGTTTGCATCAGATTCTCCGGGTGTCCCCCCGTGACCGTCTCAGCAACAGCACAATGCGTAGTCAATGTCACCATCAGCCCTAGATGGAAGAGCTGATCCAGAAGCGACGACTACAATGGTTTGGCCACACACTAGGGAATCAAGCATGACGCTCCCAAGAAGACTTGGATCAAGCAAACTGAAGACGATCTTCAACAATGACGTCTAATCCTCAAGCAAGAAAAGGTCAAGGCCAGATCGCAAGTCTTGGAAGTGCATCGCTGACAAAGATGAGAACACTGCGGCACCCACAGCGACGTATTGGCTTGGTGGACGACCTTCCCTGCCGACCGCCAGCTAGGGACAAAAGAAAAATAGTTGAAGCACGTGAGGGCTTTTCAAGCTCTCAAAACTACTGTGATCTGGATGACTGAGAACCTCCATAGGCAGCAAAAGACACGCTAAAATGTGTTCTCAGAACTATTTTGCTGTAACTTGATAATGATTAACTTTTATGTTTGCTTTTTAAATTTACCTGCATTTGTAACACTGACCTTCATCTCCACACTCTTAGTCATCTGACAGTAGCTGCTGGTTCTCAGATTGGAAAGGCAGTGAAAAAAATTCATTAGCTGTGGGTCAAGAAAGAACAACATAACAAAGTATTAAATGCATTACATAAACTTTTGATTGACAGGTGATTCTGGGTAATGCAGTCCACCCAAGAAGCTCAGATATATTAAGATGCTATAAAATTAGTCTCACAGAGTTTTAGCCTTGACATATTTTTTTTTCTTGCTACAAGTTCTTTCCCAGATGTTAAAAGCAGCGTGATGAGTCCTACACAAACAGCTGTCACCATAGTGACTAATCTAGTACAGACTCAGAAAACATTTAAGTGTTTTTCTTAAGAATGCCAACAACAACTTGGCCTTAAGAAGACTGTGGTCCAAATTAGGCTCAGAAAATATTTCCTCCAATAGTAACACTAACTTGTCCCATCATATTCAGTATAATAATTCAGAAGTCTTGTGTTTTCCTGTCAGTAGTGAAGAAAGTCTCTAAAGTCTTTTCAGCGCATAAATACAAACCCACATCCACCTACAGCTATGCATGCTGCTGCACAGGTCTCAGTGTATAAATATATAACAGTCTGCATTTGCACATTATTCTCAAGCTTCAAATTCTTGTGTTACATTTTACCTTTCAACCTTCAGCTGCCATCTGCTCTGTGGCTGGAGTCATCTGTTAAAGCGAACAGTAGTAGCACTGAGTATTTATGCTTCTGCAGCAGATTCTTAATGCTGCTTTTTTCCTTTCCTCTGCCCAGTTACATAATATTTCTCACTGTAAAGTCCCTCGCTTAAGCAGAACTTAGCTTGTCTGTTTCGTTATATATTTTTTTCATTTCCAAAACCTAGAGGGGCAATCACAAATCAGTAAATTGCACTTATATATATGCATACGTTATATATACGCCCCTGGTAAGTTCAAATTCTTCACACAGCCATAATTTGTTTAAAAAAGTCTACTGCAACATGGTACACTTTTTTATGAGCAACCTGGGGAAGTAAGTAGAGCTTCTACAGAAGAGACAGGTTATTTCACCTCATTTATAAACGTATATAGGTATATAGTTATCATCATTTCAACCAAAATGCTTGTGCACTAAGCTGTGCTTTATTTTTCTTTTACTCGTGCACTGAAGGACTTGAAGGTGAGAGCAGACACGTCCTGGAAGTCCAGCGGTGTCCACAAATCAGACATCTTGGCTGTGTGTCAGTGCTCCGCTCTGAGCGTTGTTGCTACAGCCAGTTATGATGGAGAGGTAGTGATCTGGAGCATGGAGACACAAGGACCGATGCTCCACCTGCAGAGAGGGACGCAGGCACGGTAAGGAGATGCAGCTCCGAGTGCTGTCTTGCAGTCAGTGAGGGTTTACTATTAAACTTGATGTGTATGACTTGCAGGTTTTGACACGAAACAAATCAGCATGGATCAGTTTACTAATGATTTATCTACTAATTTACATCGTGTTTCTTGTATCCCAGATCAAATTTTGTTGCTGGCGTGGTAAAAAATTATTTATCTTTGGCTCTCTGCAGTCTTTATTGACGATAACACACAATAAAAGCTTAGATTAACAAATGTTTAAATAACATGCAGATTATTATTGAAATATCAAATAGATGTAAAATGTCAGAACTCAAAAAGGTATTCCTTTTATCATCATGCATGAATGATAAAGGTATAAAAGAATAAGTAATTAAAGTAACGAAGACATAATCAAACTAATTTCTCATAAATTTTCCTGACAGTTAATTAAATGATGAATAAATGAAGTCAAGTATCTTGCATCCTTAGCTGATAGTGACATATTCATGATTGTGGTTTTCTTTCTGCTTGCGTGCGTCCAGGTCAGCTCTCCCCGTGGATAGCATCTTGTTCCTTCAGCATCGAGCTGGCAGGAAACAATTAAGAAACAAGGGTGTCCTAGTGTCATCCCAGGGTGGTTGGCTGTGCTTTTGGAGCATCACTGATGACAATCACAGTTATGGTGAGTGGGATGCACAAGAAAAAGCTTAAAGAAGAGATTGATGTGAGGTCCTTTAAAAAAAAAAAGATGCTGCAGTAGAAAACATTAATCTAAGATAAAAACTCTTAATCATCCGTCACTTCTAATTCTCCTCCTCCCATAAGAAGGATTTACAAACAGCCCTTGCAAGCAGTGACAGTTAGGCTGAACTGTCGACTTGGCTGCCAGCCGGTACCATTCCTGGCAGCCCACAACTATGTCTCTTTCCAGATCCCATCTGTGTTTAGTGGTGTGGGATTCATGCACTGTAACCACTGCATATGGGTACAGGCTTGCATGAGTGCATTTGAGTGAACTGTATGTCTGTATAGATTTATATATGTATCTATGTGTCTGTGCATGCTTCCAGCAGAGAGGGGGATTTGAAATCATGACATAAGAGGAATGCAGGTGACAACTAAAATCTGTTGAAGGGTTTGCAGTTTGTCTCAGAAGCACTTTTGTTATTGAAGTGAAGAAAGAATTCTTGAAAATGGTACAAAAGCAGAATATAAATAGAATTGCTTGCATGCACTTTTGAGTGAACCAGCAGACTTTTTAACTGCCTATAAAGATATATCCAAGTCTATTGTTACAAGCAAATTTCTTTTAGATTGTACTTACTACTTTATGCTTGGATGAGTTTACGAGCACAAGTCTATTTTTTCTGTGTTTTTTCCCTCCAGGTCATTTCTACGCTCCAGAGCAGCCAGGTGAGCGTGTGCTTAGCCTGAACTCAGATCAGTCTAAAAACACCATTCTGGTCTCAGGTGACACAACGGGCTCACTTCAGATTTGGGACATTTCTTCCGTTGCAGTGGACATCCAACCTGAGGTGTGCTGGGAATAAGATTGCACCGGGTGCACTGCACCTCATATCCCCATATACTTGACATATTTTTCTTCATACAGGCAACTTGTGAACAACCTCCACTGCTGCAATCTTGGAGGGCTCACAAAAGGGCTTTGATATGTGTGGAAGTCCTTGAAGTGTTTGACAGACTGTTTGTCCTGACAGCATCAGTTGATGGTTCTGCTGGACTATGGACAGAGGACGGCAATCATGTGGGGGTTTTTGGGCAAGAGGTGACGTGGAATATCACTGACCCAGGAACTTATCATAGGTAGGTAAACTGGCTTGTGTCTTCATTAATTATTAAAAAAAAAACATAAAGAATTACAGAGAGCATTTTTGGATGATGGTTCTGGATCTGCTATTTGAGTTATTTTGGCTTGCTTCCTCTGCAATCTGCTTTGCAACCCACCTCTTCCATTTCATGCTGTTCATGCTGTATCCAACTTAATCAATGTCAGGTCTACCGTGCATTCCCATGCCCCTGCTCATTTCTGCATCTTTCCATGCTTGTGCATGGTATGGTGGAAGGTCCCAGCAGAGGGCCGTACATCCAGATATAAACAGCTGTAGATGGAAATAACATTTTTATTGTGACTAGTGGTCTTGACAGAAATGTGTTTAATACACACAGGGTAAGAGGTCAGTAGAGAGAAAATAAAATTGAGCCAAAACGTCACTCCTTGTTCATTAGAGGCAATAAATGCTAAAAGTGATTGCACACATAATAATTTGAAGCACAATTTTTATTATACATGCCAAGTTTCAAGATGAGGCTTGCAAACATGGCAGTCTTTTGAGATTAGATCATTCAAGAGTATCAACAACTAGAAGAGTGGCAAATTAAAGCTGCCAGTATCAAACAGAAGACAAGTCCAATAAGTGATAATATCAACAGTGCAGGGTTTGTACCAAATCTAATATAAGCATGAAATGTAAGAAATGTACGTCATGATTGAACATGTTCTCCAAAATAAACTTCCCTCACTGTTCCACAAACATTTGAGTCTTTAATAAAAACTTCATTTTGGTTAAAGGTCGTAAACTCTGGCTTGGCTCACATCTTTGCTCTCTGTATTTCTGTCACATGCTGGGTAACATGGACCATGAAGGAGAGAGCTGTCAGGAATAATTTAATTTCAGGGGATGGAAAAAGCACAGTTAAAGTTAAAGACAGAGTCAGCACATGCTTAGAAATATAAATAAATGTCTGCATAAACCTCACGAGGAGCAAAATCATGACAACAGTATTGTTTAACTTATGGAGAGTGTACATTTAATGTCTGTGTGAGGAAGAGAGTGACAGAGCCAAAGTGTAAATAGAGTGCTGCAGGGATGGTGGTTTTTTTCATTAGTCATTGTTTCATATAAAAAAGGAGACTTTTTTGTAGGTTTTTAAATTTAGAATAAGCTTTATGTGAAGTTTGTGACATTTACAACAAGATCATCTTTATGAATTATCACCAATATTAGGCTATAAATAAGCACATCTGGAGATAAAAAATCTTGGATGCAGTAAAACTTGCAGTTGCTCCAATAGTAGAAACAAACAAGCTCACAGCCTTTTTTTCCACCTTCATAAGATCCAAGGGGTGGGGGTGGGGGGTTAGGAGTGAGGCCACTTTTAGTGATAAGTAGTGACCACCGACAATATTAAACCTGGATGTAACTTCCAGGTCTGTCTGAAGACCAACTATTAGATGTGGTTGCAAAAAACAGAATCAATGGGAAAATGGACTATTTTGGACAATTTTCTAGAAAGGTTCAGTCACAAATTTTGGGTCACATTGAATAAAAAAACAAAACAAAACCAAAAAAACTTGCTTTGTAAACACAGTATTAGCTTCTTGCCTGTCAATCGTTGTGACTGACAAGCGAGAAAATGTTACTGTGTTTACAAAGCATGCACAGACACATATACCAGGGCCAATGAGCGTGGAGTTCCACAGTTACACCTGCCCTTTCTAATCACATGTAGAAAACCAACACGGTGACAGAGGAAATGCTCATCATAGCAGGAATTACTAATAATTATTTGCGTATGTGCATTGTGAAATTTATGTAGCAGCTTGCTACTATAACATTAAGTAATAACTTACCATGTGGCCATCTTTTATGTATAGTCAATGACTGCGATGATGTTTAATAGGCCTAATAACATCCATAGCCTCATTTAGCCACTTCTTTTTTTTTTCCTTTTCTTTTTTAGCAAACTACAGGTTTGGGAAGTGTAAAAGATTTAAAATTGTGTTTGTTTTGTTTTTATAGATTTTATATTATAGAACAAAATTGGAAAATCTCCTACATTTTTATTAAAGACAGACCTTATTTCAGACAGAGAAATTAATAATAATAATAATAATAATATTAATAATAATAATAATAAAATCCCATTAACTTTGATACAACAGAACTTGAAGTGGGAAATAATAACTCAGTTCTGAGTTTTAGCACTCATTCAAGCAGCTTCTTGTCAGTTATACTCTTTATATGGATGGCACTTCACCACTCTCTGCTGCTGCCACTTTGGCTTCAAATTCTGTGGGTGGTTTAATCAGCAACCCACAGAGCACTAGACAACACGCACGTGTCCTTTAGCATACTCTGGTTGTAAGGGCAGGTTCACAAAGCAGCTTACATGTTTGCTTACCAGGTTTTAACCCAGCAGTATGACCAGGATTTTTCCATTATTCCAGCCCAGCAAGCTCAACGAGGAAGTAATGTAACACACCATACCTCATTCAACCACAGTGCAGGTCATACTATGCATATAGCTGCACAGACTGAGACCTAGGAAACAGTTTTCTTCCATTCGAGTCATCCTAGCTGACTAAACCTTTATAGCCCTAATTAATAGAGTTGGATTTTTAAAATGTAGTTCCCACCTCAGCAATGATTATAAACATGTACAGAAGTGACAACTACTGACATAAGGCACCATCCTTTGAACAACCGAATTCAAAACAACTCTTTAGGGCATTTTTACTGTGCAGCCATAAATCAAACACTGGCTCCCTAAATTGTCACTCAGTTATTGTAACTTTGAGAATTCATCTTTTATATCTGACACAGCAAGTGTAAACATCGTAACTTCACAATATAGCAGTTTTTCATGTATGTAACTGCGTCACAGATGGTACAAATTAACTTTTAAAGTATCTTTAGCCTCATTTTACCACTAATGTCAACTGCTTATCACAATAAAAATGCTCTGCCGGCACTTATTAGCTTGTAAAGTTGTGAAGTTGAAATCTTGCATATGTTGAAGTCATTATGTCAGTTTTAACTCATCCACTAAAGCAGCGCACGCACAAACGCACACACAGACACACACACACACAGAAGGAGCACACAGAGTACTCAAATGCTTCACCACAGAGATCGAGAGCAGTAACAGCTCTGGTTTGAATCAAATCTAACAACAAACATCCTCACAGATATCGGCCTCTGTGACAAATCTTCATCCAATAGGATCACTGACCCATGTCTTGTCTATCAGGAGCTTGACGTGCATGAAATTGGAAAACCCATATCTCAAGTAAACACTGGTATTGTTTTGCTCTGACACTCTCAGGAATACACGGAACAATCTGAGAGAAGAGAGGAGGACTGAAGATGAAAATATGGAAGGCAGTGACGTCCAAAATCAAGTACCTGACCCTACTAGCCGTGATCAGACTTCACAGGAAGAATGGTGTTCTGAAGGTAAACACACACACACACACAATCAAGGCCGTTTCCAGTAACATTTGGCTACCCCTTCCAGTAATTAGCCATTTCATCAGATAACCTTCTGCACACATATGTGAGTTTGCACAGCTGCTGCTGACAATGTTCATAAAAAGGGGTTAAACAGTGCAGGTCAGGATGACCTTCTAAGCTAATCTAACCTGATACTCAGATTCTATCATGTCCAATTTCTGCACATTATGAAGAGAAGAGTCAGAGCATTCTTCACATTCTCCTCCTGCAAAGTTTGGAGCTCGGCTCTGGAACATTTGGGCAATGTTCTCCTTTAGACACACAGGCCAGAATGTTTTTTCTTTAAAAAAACCCACAAATACTCAAGGTTGGTGTGTGAGGGTGTGTATCTGCGAGACGTTTCCTACACTTTCCTCTCACAGTCTGCCATTGCTCAGGACTTGCCAAAATAAGCGATTAGCTGTGCTTTTTCTGCACACACACCCAGGCAGACATACACATGAATGCTTTTACCCACTTTTCTTTGTCTTTTGTCATCCATCCTCTTTCAGCTTCATCCACCCAAGCAGGAGTGAATGACCACGAGCAACCTCAGCAACCTATGGTAACCTGGGAGGACAACATCAGCTGCTGCTGAGTGCATTTGTCATATTTAGCTCTATTGTTTAGCTACCCCTCCCTCATGCAAACACAGTTTTTCATCCTCCATCTGTACCTGTCTATGCGTGTCTCAGTATTCATGTGAGGACCTCTGCCAGACAGTAGCTTTGTGTTACGAGAGGAGAGGACTCTTTGAGGACATCGACCACAGCAATCGCTGCTGATTGGCTGTTTCTTGTCTCTTCAGACTCAGGTGGTCCTGCTGGTGAGATTTGTGCTGATTACTTGATCTTATCCCCTCTCTTCTGCTCCTGCTAGCTTCATGAATACCTTCTTTTATGTTCTGTTGGTGTCTTGTGTCTGCAGTAAGAAATAACTCATCTTTTTCATCCTTTTTCTATCCACTCTGTCCCAGACAAATGCCAAAAATTCTGCAAATCGAACTTACAAGAATAGTTCCACATTTTTGGAAATTCATTGTTGCCAAATGTTCCATGAGAAGATTAATATTGTCCATTGCTATTCTAAAAATATTAAGCTACAGCAACCAAATAGCTGACCTTTTCATAAAAGCTGTGTGAATTTGGAAGCTCTCTCCAAAGGTAACAAAATGTGCTCAATGAACCAATAATGCTCACTAGTTAACACATCAGCTTGGTGATCTGTACCTTGGTTGGGGAATTACTAGAAAACTGCTGGTGTTTTGTTTGAGGGTTTGTTTGTTTTTTTCCAGTCTTTATGGTAAAAATAGTTTGGTATACTAGACTAGAATGAGGACAAATGATGCCCTGTCCAACCATGTCAAAGTCTGTAGTTCTTCAAAGCAGCCAAACCTCATGGTGTGGTGAAAGGCAGCAGTCATAAACAAGAAAGAATACGTGATATAGTTTAAATGCTGGAAATTTTTAAACACTCTCACCTGGAAAACATTCATAGTACTGCATTTGTTTTTGTTTTTAAATGGGACGATGTTCAAAATACAGATATAAAATATGTTCAAACCCTGGGTTCCTATGTTTTACAATTATTTGACCATTCACTAATCACTAATCACACCTGGCTGTTGCTTCTTGTTGTCATGGCAACATGACCACCACCCTCGCCCATGTCACGTGTAGCTTGCTTTTTGGAAAATGAGAATATACACTCATAGGGCATTTTATTAAATACACCTTGCTAGTACTGGGTTGGACCCGTTTTGCCTTCAGAACTGCTGTAATTCAACAGGGTGCTGGAAACATTCCTCTGAGATTTTTGTCCATATCAACACGACAGCATCATGAAGGTGCTGCAGATTTCTTAGCTAAATATCTTTGATGTAAAACTCCTGTTCCACCACATCCTAAAGGTGCTCTGTTGGACTGGATCTGGTAAGTGTGGAAGCCATTTAAGTACAGTGAACTGACTATCACATTCAAGAAACCAGTTTGAGATGATGTGAACTGACATGACATGTTATCCTGCTGGAAACAGCCTGGAGAAGATGGCTACTCTGTGATCATAAAGAGATGACCATGTTCAGCAACAATATGGAGGATATTGGACCAAGAGGGACCAAAAATTTGCCAGGAAAATATTGATACGAGGCAGGATGAAATGCTTATGCTTGCATGTTGTTTATGACAAATTCTGATCCCACCATCTGAATGTCACAGCAGAAATCAAGACTCATCAGAGTCTCAGCTTCCTCTTCTGTGGTAACATCAATGATATTTGGTGTAGTCTTCTGCTGCTGTAGCTCATTATGTCGTGTATTCAGGGACGCTCTTCTTACCTTGGTTGTAACAAGTGTTTTTTTGAGTTACTGTTGCCATCCTATCAGCTTGAAGAAGTCTGGCTATTGTCCTCTGATCCTGCATCAACAGGACATCAAGTGTCGCTAAATGGATATTTTCTCTTTCTTGAAGCATCCTCTGTAAACCTGAGAGATGGTTGTGTTGGAAACTCCCAGTAGATCAGTAGTTTCTGAAACACTCAGAGCAGCCTGTCTGGCACACACAACCATGCCACGTTTATATTCACTTAAATCACCTTTCCTCTCCAATCTGATGCTCGGTTTGAATTTCAGTATGTTGTCTTGACCATGTCTACATGCTTAAATGCAAAAAGTTGCTGCCATGTGATGACTAGATATTTGTATTAATTTATATTACAGCAGGTGAACAGACAAGGCTTCCAGATCTGAAAAGTAAGGCCAAAGTGGAAGTGGCATAAACGTGCATTCGTTGTCCAGCAGGGGGCGACTCCTCTTCTTTCTAATTGTCTTGAAGTTTATGAAAAAATGCACCCACTGTTCATGTTTCTCTAATTATGTTGTGCTTTCATTTGCTAGTTTCAAGTTGCATTGAACACGATGTGTAAATTATGGTTCCATGTAGAGCAAAACAGACAATAAAATGGGGTATATTATAGATCACAGCTACTGTAGCTTTGTAGTCTAGGGTTCTGGACAACACAGATATACTGGTCAGCACTGGTCAGCACATGCAGCTATAAAAGACTCGATCAATTTTGCAGGAATGCGACAGCTCGGTTTCACCTCCTTTTTAACCGAAGTCAGTCTAAAGTTTTCCAAAAGAGCTTGATTGATGGGAAAGTAAAATGGGACGGAAACAGAAGCAAGAAATGAGTTCTGCTACTCTGTTTAGGATGCATCTGGTGAGAAATTTGTCTTTTCTGATTTTCTTGCTTTTCTCCCTCTGTTGATCTTCTTCATCCTCTCTCGCCCTCTTCTTCTTCTGCCAGCCCTGTCCCTTTCATAAAACTACCACATTGTGCATTTGTGGCCTAGACATGGAGGATGTTTTTCCTGTAGCTGCCAGTTCAGTTCATGTGGACTGACCGTTGAGAGGTCAAGAAGAAGGAGCCCTGCACTGATTAATCTAACGTCTTTATTTGTGATCTGAATTAAAAATGCTGAAAAATGTCTTCCCAATATCGATCTGTGAAGTCTTATATTTGTGTTTTCTGATATTGAAAAGTCTGGTTTTGATTTTTTTCTTCTTTTCTTTCACTCATTCCTTCTCCAGGAGGCTTTATTGAAGATTTGCCCACAATCGGCTGTGTGTTTTATCAAAATTTGACTGGCAGCTCAAAGCTCAGCGTGCAGCGTCTGAAAGAAAAAAGTGAGTCAGATGTAGAAAGAGATTCAAACGTGAACATTGTTCCTTTGTGTTCCTTTTATGAAGTTATTTTGAAACAGCAAATTGAATATGTCCTTTTGAATATGCGATGAACTCACTGTGCTGGAAGGATTTTCAGTGTCACTGCACTGTCTCTTCTGCATTTCATATGCTGTATTCTTTTTTTGCCCTTTGTCCCTCGCTTTCAGCTTTCATCTTATTCCACTTTAATGTTTGCAAACTAATGTCTGTTGTTTGGCCCATTTATTCATAATATACTTCTTTTATATGCAAAAAGAAAAAAATACACATTGGGAAATATCAACACTGTGATGGTGGTGTGCTAGCCTAGCATAGTAGAGTGTAAATTATGTAAATGGCTTGCCTGGCTCTGTGCAACAGTATTGAGATTTGCCTAATCAGCACCTCTAAAAGCTCACAATGTGTAACAATGAGAAATAACTTTATGGAGGTTGGGGTGGGATTGTTCTCTGTGCTATTCGTGTTTTTGTTTTTTGAGTGGGTGCAACTTATAGTCGTCCTCCCAGAAAATGACTATACTCTATTTCCATTTGTGTTTGTATCTATTTCCCATTTTCCTAGCAAAATATGAAGAAATTATGCGCTTTTGTACAGTATAGTGGGATGCTTAGCATTTTGTTACCTTTGGAAAAAGCTGAGCTGTTTCGCTGTAATTCCCCACTTTATGCTAAGCTATAGCAAAAAGAATGATATATAACTATGGAAGGACAGAGAGCTGAAGTAGTTTTAAATGAAGTCTAGCTGTCTGACTTGTTGCAGCTCTTTGCAGATAATTTGAAGCTTCCTGATATGATACTTCTAGGTCATCCAAACAGTCATCTAGACAGGAAAACATCAGAGCCATCGCATCGCTTTATCTCAACAAAAGCCACCCTGTACTTATCATCACAGTTTGGCTAAATTGCAGAAATTGGTGACACAAGACTCAATGTCCTATTTTCATGTGTTTTCTTCATACATTCGATTTTGAAACATCTTTGCACGCACTTTTCCTGTCATTGAAGAACTGGGTTAGTTTAAGTACCGGTATGGATGTTCAAGCGGGGGTGGAGGCATGCTCAGAGCTTCTTCCCTAGTGTGCTTCCCGGGGATAAATGCGAACAGACACAGCTTGGACAAACAGGGCAAGTCATCCGCAGAGCATTTTGCCCCCTCCAGCATCTTCAAGTCAACAGTGCATGAGTGAACTCCACCAAATGTGTTGTCAGAAATATCTCCAGCCTGCTCATGAACACGGATGGTTTGATTTTAAGTCATTACAACTTAACGTTCCTGTCTTTTTTATGCGTTGGCATAAAAGCATAAATATGGCTTGAATTTCATTTTGTTGCCTTGAAAGCTTCCAATAAGACTGTTGCCTTAAAAGTTAAGTACAACCAGGAGAAACTTAAATAGATGATTTATTCAGTTATGAAAAATGTGACCTCTCCTTGTACTCTTTACGCAAATACGTAATGTAAAAATACAATACTGTGCAAAAGTCTTGAGCCACTCTCATTTGTTTAGGGGGTGTTGCTTTTAGCAATAGTTCTCCAAATGTTCTGAAAGTCTTTCGAAGGTTTTATTTGGACATTGACTGCTTTTTCAGTCATTTTCAGTTGAGTCCTAGTACCTGACCATCTTCAGAGTAACATAAAAAAAACTTTTTTTCCTGACTCTGTAAAAATTGTCAAAGATAAAAAGAGTTTGATCAGTATAAAACAATATTATTACACCAACAAGATGATTTAAAGCATGGTGTGCAGTGTGTTCTTAAAAAAATTGAGGAGACTGGAGAAATGGAGGGCAAAAGAAGTAGTGGCAGAAAACACAAATGTTGAGTTTTCAGGGCAGTTTCTGTGGTATAAATACAAATAAACCCAGACACATTCATTTGTCTTATGGAGTCCATGCTTTCCTGGGTCAGGGCTGTTCTGGCAGCGCAAGTTCATGTTCCTTGTAATTCTGCATACTTCTGGCCTATAATACATCTACTACAGATTAACAGTATCTGAAAGTCATGTTCTTAAAAAATAGAAAAACAAATCCAGCAAATGCCTGACACAGGCCCTGAGAGATGCATCTGGTCCTTCAGCTGATCCATCTACTGTTCATTGAAGACTCAGCAGAAATGGTCTCAGTGGAAGGCTGGCTGTCAAGAAGCCATTTTTAAGGAAGGAAAACGGGGAGAAAAGGCTGAGGGATGCCAAATTAAACAAGAACAGAGTGTCTGCAGCCATCTCTAAGACACGACGGAGGCTCTGTTGTGGTTTGGGGCTCTATCTCAGGCAGTGGTGGAGATGTTAAAATTGATGGAATTATAGAATCGGAAAAGTACCATCAGATTTTGATCCACCATGCAATACCTTTGACTGGCAATGGCTTCGTTTTTCAGCATGACAATGATGCCAAGCACATCACCAGTGAAGAAAAGAAAAGAAACATGACATAAAATACAAGAACGCCTGCCTGAGAGACTTCAGGCTGTGTTGAAGAATAAATGTAGTCATGCCAAATCTTGGCTTTCAATGTTAGAATTGTACAAACTATATTTTTCCCTTAGATATTGTATTCCCATGCAAGTTTGTGTTGCACCTATTTCTCATTTTCCTTGCAAAACATAAAGGAATGAGTGGTTCTAGAAATGGTGGCACAAAACTTTTGCATAGTATTGTGTCTGCTTTTAGACAACAGCATCCCCTTTTCTTTGACTCGTAAAAAAGACCAAAAAAAAAGGAAACTGTGGTTGTAGTGGCAAAGCTCATCTACAGTCTGGCTAATTGGCAGGTTAAAGCTTCCTGTCACTGATTTCCAACATCAGCAACAGCTTCTCTCGCCCTGCTTTCTCTTCTGAGGGGGTAAAACACCCTGGAGAGCTGCTCCCAGACATCAACACATCACTTTGCCAGAATTCCACACACACACAAACACATACAGCCAAGCAGACGACAGATGTTCCAAAATACCACAACAGTGCCGATGCAGGCTGGGAAAAGCCCTGTGAGGTTTACATTGCTTCACTATAAAGCTGCCTAGGGCTTTTACGGTTGACGTGAGCGACAAGCAGACTTTGTGAGTCAGGAATCAGGAAGACAAAGAATAAGGAAAAGTGTTCTAACACAGTGAGGTATTGGATTTCTTTTCATTTCCTCATTTCAAGTTGTGCAACAACTTCTTTTTTCCCATCCTGCGCTGCCTTTTAGGAACGTTTGTATCAGTGTGGTTCAGGGCAAGAGAGGTGAAGGAGTCGTGTGTGGGAACTACAGCAGGAAGGAAAGCGCAGCTGGGAGTTTTTGCCTGGAGCGAGACAGACTGGAGGTCTGTAGCTTAAAAGGAGGCAAAAATAGAGGCAACATAAAGAAGAAAAGGAGAGAGAAAGAAACGAGCAAGGAGCGCAGACGATGAAGAGAAGATGAGAGGACGTAATGAGCTTTGACAAGAAGTGAAAGTGGACTTCATGAGGAGGAGTAGGGTGGAGACAAGAAGATAAGATAAGGAAGGGAAACTTTCCTCCACACCCCTCTTGGGGGAAATAACACAGTCACGCCACCTTAACTCATTTCTACACCTGTGCATTTTAAACATGCAGATTTAAATCTTCCTGTCAGAAATCACGCAGGAAGGCGGCCATCTTAAACACACGATAATGAAAACCGGACCTGGACCTGCACACAAGCGCTGGCACTGCCTTAGACCCGCCACGCCAGCTGGACGGGGTTTTATTCAAATCTGTTGTGTTCCGAGGACTTTGCTCTCCAAGAGTGTGTGAGAGTTGTGTTTTCTGCACCCCCCTCTGCACTCGCCACTCTCTCCCTCTGCTAACCTGTAATTTGATGTTTGTGTACATACCTGCACATGCACACCCACATGCTCTACTCTCTCTCTCTCTCTCTCTCTCTCTCTCTCTCTCGCTCTTGCTTATATGTACACTTGCACACGCTCTCTCTCGCTCTTCCTCTGAGCAGCAGGTCCCTGGAAGCAGCCAGACTGTCACTGACTGCTGCTAGCACATGCTCGCTCTCAGCTCGGCACTTTCTTCAGTAGCTGCCAAGAGAGGAGGAGGAGGAGGAAAAGTGAGGCTGGAAGAAACAGACTGAAACACAGATAGAGAACAGAAAGAGAGAGAGAGAGAGACTTGGACCAACCTGTGACTGCTTGCCTCTGCCTGGCTGACTGTGTGTGTGTGTGTGTGTGTGTGTGTGTGTGCGAGACTGGAGGGAGACTACAAGTGATGCCTCACACAGTCCCGAGCAGCACATAGCCAGGACTTTGCTCAGCTTTCTTTGCCCCCCCTATACCCCCCTCCTTCTGTTTCAATGATGAGAAGAGATCGCATCTTATTAGCTGTGACCCTCACGGCCATCTTCTCCGCCGACCTCTACTTCATCCTCTTGCCAAAGATGCGGAGCAAGGGCCTGACATCGGGACACTCCTGCTCATGTGGCCCCAACAAACTCACCCTCCCCCCCAGCCAGGGGGGTCTGGCCACGCCGCAGCTCTCCAACTGGACTTCTGCACCACTCCTGGACGGCACCACGTCTGAGCCTGCGTACGGAGGCTCAAAACTGGTGAGGCTTTTCTCTCACCCTCTATACAACATCCAGACTCCGGCTCTGGGGCCAGAAGAGAGACTGCTGCAGGTGGAACAGCTGATTGACTACTATAGGAGGAAGGTGTCGCACTGGGAAAGGTCAGTTTCTGGTGTCATGTTTCATCATTCTAAATTAAGATAATGTTTGTTGTGACAATAATGCCACTGATTTTGCAATGCGTGACTTGATGGAGTTACTTCACTTTATTGTTAAATTGCGTGTTCGTTTTGGCTCAGAGTTCCCACTGTGGTAGCACGTGTTGAGGCTTGACTGTGGTCAGGAGGCAGGGTCAGTGACACTGGGGCCAAACCCACCCGAGGCACACACACAAACACATATCCATGAACTTGGATGCACTTTGTTCGTGGTGACAGGCATACACCCACAGACAGACATCCGGATCTGTAGACAATTCTGTGCGTCATAAAAACTCCAGTGTCATGTGGGCTGGGTCAGAAAACCCTGACAAACACGTCACTTCTGAGAGCCAGCATCTGGAACGGTTTCTTTAAGGTAAACAAGGATTTTTAAAACTGCCGGGGCCCATCTCAATCTTTGGGAGTTGTAGCCGTCTTGGCTTGTGAGGCTGTCTGTCTGTCTCCCTCAGAGAGATATAGATATTGGGCTCTCACAGTGGAAAATAAGAAGAATTATGACCAATGGATCTCCCCGCTGTGCTGCATTACAAATGTGCACTAAAAAAAAGGCAGCTCACAGGCTTGTTATTGCAAAATATTGCAACAGCGTCTAAACATCGCATCTACTGCATTCGTTGTGTGCATTCGTGACTTATCTGTTTCCCACAGTGTGTGTTTGGATACACGCTCTGCTGTCTGCACTTGTCCAGCGGCCTGATTACTCTGTGTCACGTCAAATTAAATGAATGAGGTGGTAGGAATGACAGAAAAACAAACTTCTATTCTTAGCGCTCTGCTCCATTATCTCATTTTGTTATCCGGTCTGTGATGGAGTTTGTTTGGGTGGAGAAATGGCAATCCCACTCACTGTGGTCAGCCCTTGTCATGTGGTGCCCCTCTTACCACAGACAGTATTTCTTTTGGTATCAGTTTATTCTTATTCCTACTTGGAGGGGAAAGGGGGCTGGGCAGTTTAGATTTGTTAAAACTCAATTTAGAAACAGTAAAAAGCCTGTATATAAGAGACTAATAAAACTTGGCTGACTATAAATGACTAATGGAGGCAGGAGTAAAGTGGTAAATAGAACAAGTACTTTATAACACAACATGTTTTTCTTTCCTTTGCTTTAATGTATGACAAGCTCCAAAAAACCTGTTGAATGTGACTTTATGCCAGGAAAGTCTGGCACCAAAGCATGCAGCTCCAAATCTGTGGCCCATGCAAAATGAAATACTAACCATAATTATTTAATACAGTCAGGACAACTCTTTTCAAAAGAAGATTGGGTTGCAAAGTGGCATGCAGAGGAAGCAGCATCTACAGGCAGGGTAAAGCAAAAATAAATAGCATGCTTTATATGGTGAATATTCTAGTTAATACATATTAATAACACTCAGATGCCTGCCTGTCAGTCCCTACCAGCAGTTCTTAAGCATGTCATCTTAGGTTCAGTGTAAGCATCTCTTTAAATCAGCTACTCTGTTGTTTTAAATAACATAGGATTAACAATGGCTTTACAGAAAATTGATGTGTTTACATATGTTAACCATTTATTTAGGGCTCTGATAATAGGGAGTTGACAGCATCCTGTATCCCACAGCTAACATCTGTCCTATGTGTTATTCGTCTTCCTCAGACATATGAAGCTCTACAGTCTGGCAGCGGCTCTGGCTAACATCACTGTGACTAATCATGAGGTGACCTACGACCCTGATACCAGCTGGCTGAAGTTCCACCTGGGAATAAACCGCTATGCTCTGTACTCCCGTGATGACCCTACTGTCCTTCAACTTATCAAGGACATGCAGAGCATGACAGTTATCAGTGCAGGTGAAGGTCAGATGGGATTTGAAGCGTCTAGCTCGATGATGTCAGGGAAAGAGTATCGGCTTCCTGTGTTTATGCTGTACTGTCATATCCCTCATGGGGTCTAATTTTGTGAACTGGGTGGAATTTTACATGTAGTGCAGTATAATTGAATAAATATGCAATGAAAAACGCTTCTGTTAATATAGGAAAGATGTAGGAAAGATATAATATAATATCAGTACAAGAGCAACCAAACAGCTGATTGTATTGTATTGTAAAGCTCCTTTACAGCACAGGACTCTAATGTTTTTTACAGTAAGGACTGTTCAGCTAGCGTTTTATGCAGATGGCAAATCTAGCACCCATTACTTTTCTGGAATTAGACAGGTACATTCCCTGCAATAAGTGTGCTAATTTATTACCTAACAAGTTCATTGTCTTACAGATTACACTCAAGATGAGAAAGCCCTAAAAGGAGCGTGTGATTGCACCCAAGGTATGACAACGTCATTGCCACCTGCAATGAGCCTTTTATCCATTCGGGGATTTGGGCTTTTATTTTCTTTACCTCATATCTCATGTTGTGCAACCGCATGAGTCTGATTTCTCACTAGCCTCTTTGTTTCTCTTTTTGTTTGTCTGCCTCTCTCTCACTCTGCCTTTTCTGCTTGGCAGTACCATGAAAGACAAACACACTGTTGCCTTTGTGATAGTGAGGATTTTTGGTTTTTCTATTGGCACCAAAATCCAGATTTGTCTTTCTGTATAAGACACTTTGCTCTGGGGGCAAATAAAACCCAGGAATTAGTCTGCGTTCAAAGGCAGAGCTCCTAATTAAGCGTTTGATGTCTGCACGCGCCGAGGGAAGCCAGCGTTTCTTACCACCTACGCTGCCATCTCCTACTTTACTTCTGAGCAGCACGCAAACCAAAGCTACGGATGGATAATTGAAAGTTAGTGACGTGCCAAACAATAGATGCTACTGAGCTGTTCACTAAGTAAGTGCTGTAAAAGCGTTGCAGGTAGAAATGTAAACATTAAGGAGGACAAATAGCTCATTATTGGTTTTATATGTTACATTTTTCTCCCAGCTACGTTTCTTCTTCTTCCACGCTGACTTGTCTGACCTGTCTCGTCTGTGCTTTGTCAGCATCCCTGCGCAGTGAAGTGCATGGCCACACAAACATCACTCACTGCCAAGAAGAAACAAGCAACAAAACAATCGCTACCCCCCACAGTTTAAATTTAACCTTCTCATTATTTCACTCACCAAAGAGCGACGTAATTCATCGGCCACAGAAGCTGTTTGTGCCAGCTGGATTCGCGTTGAGTCATTTCCAGAAATGGTTTTATATTATAAACCTTGCTTGATTGTTAACTATTAAGAACCTGGAGTTTCACTGAGCACTGTGGGGAGGGGGTTGCTTGTATGTGCTGATCTGGACTACTGCTGTGACACAATATGGAGCCAGTCAGAGAAAGCGCAGGGTGCATCCAATTACCTTATTACTCGGGCGAGGCCAGACAATGATTCACATTTTGCAAATCTAAAATCTTAAAATAATGAGTCAGTTTGCATGCTGCTCACTGTTTGCTTTTCCCTGGCCAAAAACATTGAGATAAGTGTGGAGTGGAAGTCATGTAGGGCAAATGTTGTGGTACAAAAAAACGTCTCGATCTCGCACCACACATCATGTTTCTGTGTGTCTTCCCACAGTGGTGAAGCCCAGCGGACATCACCTGAAACTGGCCCTGAAAATGCGCAACCTAGCTAAAGCCATGTTTAAACCAATGAGGTGAGGAAATCTAGTTGGTTATTTTCAGTTGGTGAAATCAATGAAATCACACAAAAACATGAAATGCTGAGTTAGGTAACATAGCATGCTATTACAGTACACAGTCTATGTCATGTTCTGTGTGAATTTATGTCAGTCAAAAGCCTCGAGTTGGCCACCTGTAATGTCTTGATTATATATTGCAGAGTGTTGGAACTGACAGTTTGATCGCTCTGTGTGCGTGCACGTGTGTGTGTCTGTGTGTGTGTGTCAGGCAGCAGAGGGACGAGGAGACTCCAGAAGACGTCTTCTATTTCGTTGACCTCCAGAGACACAATGCAGAGATTGCTGCTTTTCATCTGGACAGGTGCAGCCTCATTATCCCTCACTGATTTCACGTCTTCTCGGTCATTGCTGTTAGACTGGGTAATTTTAGTGTCCTCTCACTGTGGTTATATGACTGCTTGGCTTGCTGGGGGTAATTTTAGTGTTGATTGCACACATGTTATTTTATTGATCTCAGTTACGTCCTTGTATATATAAAGGTACTATGACTGTTTTTGGAGGGAGGACGAATGCGACCAAATGGGAGGAAAAAAAGCTTATTTATCACTTTGATTCATTTTAATTAGTGAGTCTAAATAGCCAGAAGGTATGAATGTGAGTGACAGCTGTGGACAGATAGCCAGTCTATTGCAGTGCCAATACACTGCAATAGACTGGCTATCTGTCTGTGGTGTACCCTGCCTCTAGCTGTATGCCAGCTAGGCTCTGCCACCTCTGTGCCTCTAAATAACTTCAGTGACTGATGTCATCACAGCAGGCAGCATGGTGGTGCGATGATTTGCACTGTTGCCCCACACCAAGAAGTTCCTGGGTTTTAATCCACCATCTGGCCATGGCCTTTTTTGTGTGGACTTTCCACATTCTCACCATGTCTGTGTGGGTACTTCAGCTTCCTCCCACAGTCCAAAGAACATGCTATTAGTGGGGTTAGGTTAATTTGTGGTTCTAAATTGCCCATAGGTGTAAATGTGAGTGTCTGTGTTTGCCCGGTGACAGACTGGCCAGGATGTACCCCACCTCTTACCTTAAGACAGCTGGGGTAAGCTCCACCTTGGTTTGTGATTGGTTACACTAAGAATGTGAATATAGTAAACAAACAAGCTTAAAATCCGCATGGTTAGATGACAGTATTTGGACACTCAACGATAGACTGTATATAAAAGATGGATGCATGACATCACATTTTTAACTTCTATTCTAAAGGCTCAATTTTGTTATTATGAAGCCAGAAAAAAATCGCATTTGAGGGAGGTGACAAAATTCTTAGTTATCCCAAATGCTAGCTAGCTAGGCTAGCAAGCTGCATCCACATACACAAATGTTTGCTAATTAGTGCTAATTAATAAATACTTGCATTAAAAATGCTCCAAAAGGTACTGCAAACATGATCGAGAGGTACATTTTAGTTACTTGAATAAGCTAAGAAGCACTTGGCAGATGTGTCTAGCAACTACAACTGCCGGTGTTAACATCAAAGTGTCATGTATCAATTTGTGGCTGGCAGTTTTGCAGACCCAAATTGCAGACATGCAGATGAAAATTAAAGAATTTGCCCCAAGTGACCTTTCACAAAATTCTTATTTTAGATTTTTCCATTTCCATGCTGAAGTTTACATCCTGATGTTAGGATCGGGTCTAAACTTTGTGAAACTCTTTCTAAAATGTATAAAACAAAAATCCTAAAATTGACCAAAAATGAATCCAATTTAATTCATTTTTTTTCTATAGCGCCAAATCACTACAACAGTCATCTAAAGGCCTTTATGATTTTGTAAGGTCAAGACCCTATAATAATAATCCATTTTTAGATTTATGGATCCATCCATTATGTCTTAGAGAGAAAGTGATGAAATTAAAGAATCCTCAGAGACGATGTGGCAGCATTCTTGTAATAGCGAGATTCAAAAACATCCTTAAAATCCCAAACCGTCTCCAACAATTAAGTCTAAAAAAACAGGTCCCCCTGTGCGAACGAATGTATCATGGAGCCTCAAAAAAGATTGCAACATTTTGGCACACCCTCAGATTTCCCAACTTGCTGATCAGTTCGAACCACAGTGTTTGGACACAGATGAGGACACACTTATCTTTATGCAATTACACATTAGCTGAGGCGAGGTGATTCACTCATCTGAACTAGACGGTATCATTAACAGACTCACACACACACAGTGTTAAGTCACAGACAGAAAACAACTCCAGCACCACGTCAACAGCTCGAACAATTACTGTAATTACTCTCAAACAGTGCCTTTTCTCCTTATCTGCTCATACTTTATCAGTTATTCTTTAAAAAGTGAGAATGTTGTACAACTCCTGTTCCTGTTTTCTTTTTTTAAATTTTAATTTGCTATGTGTGTAATCTGTGGCAGTGTGTTGCCTCTCTCTCTTCGTTGTGTCTCACTTGCCAGAAGCCCTCATCATTATCACTCGCAATCAGGGGCTGGGGAATGCCAACCATTTTAGAAACAGCAATTCGGCATGACACGCTGATTGTTGTTTGATTACTATTTGCGAGACATGACTAAAACTCTGCCTCTGGGGAGTACAAGCTCTCGATAGTTTATATGAACGCAGCCAGCTGGATTACACAGCACGGCGGCTGTCAAGCGGACTCATTCACTGATAAGAATCAGTAAAATCAGTGAAAGTGGAGCGTGGGCTCCTGTGAGATGAGGATTTAAAGTTAGATAAGACTACCATCACCTTTGGAAGGTTTACACTGCATTAATATTTATGCCAGCACGAGCTGTCTCCCTACACGAGTAAAAGGTTTTCCTCTGAATCACATCAATATATTTTCTAGGATCCTAGACTTCCGGAGAGTTCCTCCAGTGGTTGGCAGGCTGGTGAACATCACTAGTGAAGTCCTAAAAGTAACCCAGAATGAAGACCTACGAGCTGTGTTCTTCACCTCCCCGGGTAAAAAAAAAAACCACATCAGTTCCTCAAAGTAATACCTTTAGATTAGACTCAACGGTTATGCCTGTATGTTAAATATAAACTCCTTTACAATAGTTCAAATACTTGATTGACACATGAATAGTGTTTCTCAGTAGCTGTGCATCTGATTGGGAGCTTGTTTATCTCTGCCCTTTGCATATCTTTGCAAACAAGCATGTCTGCGTGAAGCTAAGATGATCCGCGAGTTATTTTTTACTCAGTTTGATGTTTGTTTGTGTTTTTCCTTGCTGTTGATATGGCATCCAGCTAGAGGGAAAGGCAGAGCTGATTGGAAAGCATGTAATCGGAAGTGAACAGAAAAACTCATTTTGCATTCTTCCGTTTTTGTTCTGCTTCCCAAACAGCAAACAACACTTGTTTCTTTGCCAAGTGCCTGTATGTGTGCAAGACAGAATATGCAGCGTGCGGGAGCCCCGACCTGCTGGAGGGCTCCCTGTCCGCCTACCTGCCGGGACTCAGCATTGCTCCCCGCATCTCCATCCCCAGCCCGTGGATCCGTTCCTACACCTTCACCGGACGGGAGGAGTAAGACCTCGTTTTTTTTAATGCAGCACAAAACTGTTTAACTGCCAGCAAGCATTCTGCAAAATGGTGAGCTGGCGGTTGTTGATGGCAGTTGTTCAGCTTGAGGCTGAAGGGATGAATTTTTCAGCAGTTGCAAGACAAGCTGGTTGATGCACGAGCCAAATTCTTAAATGATTTCAGCTTTACTGACACCAGTTATTATGCAGAATGCTTGTAAATTCACTGGTAAACAGTGCATTCAAGTTCATTCTTGGCACACAGTCCACTGTTGCCTGCAAGATTTTAGACTTAAAGTCTGTTTTCCAGTGACCAAGCCTGTCATCAACTTCGGTTAGGCCAAATCTTGCCAACAGAGAACCGGTCCAAACATCACTTTAGTTATGAGAGTCAGTTTCATTTAGTTTATCCAGACAGGAAGCAATAAATTCCACATTTATCAGAAGCTCCTTAACCAACACACTCTTCCTGTCCTGCCTAGATTCCAATCAGTCAGCAATTTTTATGGACGATGATGTACTCTGTCACACTGCAAAGCAGCTAAAACCGCTCCCTTCAACCTGATAACGTTAAAATAATGAGACGCTTGTCTCAGAGTCTTTATCTTAATGCAGTCGAGAATCTGTGGAAGCTCACTGAGGACAAAATTAAGGCTCCATCCTGCAGGAACAGATGTCTTCAAGTCATTCCAAGAAAGTGGTGTCCATCACATCCTGCTGGTTTTTGAAAACTGGAACAATAATAATTTTCTGTATTTTGCTACTATTTGCTGCTGTGGTTACTGTTCTGTGACTCCGATCACAATTCTTTATAAAACTAACCATTTAAGTTTTTAATTCTGATATAGAATATTATAGTTTTGTTCACTTTAAACAGGAATAAGTAGTGGCGGTGGAATTCAGGAAAATATAATAATAATAAGACAACAATATTTCTGCTGTGTATATGCAGTTAATTTAATGGACATTTCTTGCTACTAAAACATGAGTGTCATTTTCCATAAATCAGAGTGCAAGATTTCAAAGACTCTTTTATTTACTATAGCATCCATTATTTTTAAGGCCTCCAAAGTCAGATTGCACAAGTCAAATGAAAACCACTTCCTGTTTTATATCATTAAAAAACCTCAGTGACTTTGTCACACAAAATAAGTAATGCAGTTTAGAGGCCTCCTGACTCTGTTATCTGGTTACATCATTGAAATAACATATTAACATTGTACTGTATAATGCATTTTAGAGCATCCTACATCCAGTTGATGCCTTTTAAAGGGAAGACTTTGCTTATTTTTGCAAGACTAACCAGATTCTGCAATTACCACAGGTCTGTAGAGTTATTACCAGTTAATTACATTTGGGGCCTTGTGAAATTAAAAAATGTGGCAAAGCAAACACTAAACTGTTAAGATGTAAATAAAATAAAATACAGCATCTGTCTACTCAGTTCTGAATGCTTGCAGAGTGTTAAGAAATGAGGGAGGTAACACAATGTTACACATCAACCCCTTTGTTTTGCTGGAGCATCACATTGAAAGTGAGCAATAAAAAGTTGTGGCTAATTTATTTTTATTGCTTCATTTTCCAAAGAATATTCTCCATCGGCTCCTTTTAATTTCCTCTCGTTTATGCTTCTTTCAAAAGGTGGGAAGTGAATCCTTTCTACTGCGACACAATAAAGCAGCAGTACCCCTATAACTCAGGAAACAGGCTCCTAAACATCATAGACATGTCCATCTTCGACTTTCTCATAGGTATTTCATTACCTCTGCATTATAAACTGTTCATGTAGCGTCAGATATTTTATATTGTGGAAATCTAGCTACACGTGTAGAGATTTGTTCCCCTTGCTAAAGTCACGCCTTTGTTACAGGGAACATGGACAGACACCACTATGAGATTTTTACCAAGTTTGGGGATGAAGGCTTCCTTCTTCACTTGGACAATGCCAGAGGGTGAGACAGAACCGCTGCTGAGCACTAAATGATGCTGCTTTTGTTCGCTGTCGGGGTTTAACGTGTGTTGTTTATGCACCAGGTTTGGGAAGCACGCTAAAGATGAGATGTCCATCCTGTCTCCACTGTCCCAGTGCTGCATGTGAGTATGACTCAGTCTATGGAAGTTGTGTACATAAGGGCATAAGTAAAAAAAAATTAATAAAATCTGTGAAGGAATTAAGGAAACTAATTTCTCTTCTCCTGTTGATCGTGTGTTCTGCCCTGTCCTCTTACCCCCAGGATAAAGCAATCCACACTACTAAGGCTGCAGCTCCTGGCCCAATCAGAGTTCAGGCTCAGTGATGTGATGAGGGAGTCCCTGCAGGAAGACTCTTTAAGGCCCATCCTGACAGAGCCCCACCTGTTGGCCCTGGACCGCAGGTTGCACAAGGTCCTCCGAGTGGTCCACCGGTGCGTCCGGAGGCTGGGCAAAGACGAAGTGATCACTGAGGACTTTTTTAAATCCACAGTGACTCCCGAGGCTGCCACAGACGGGACGATGCAAAGGTAACAGAGGATGCGCTCGGCTTCTGGCTGCTCGGGAAGAGACTCGTATAAATAAGACTCGATAAATTTTTAGGAAAAAGCCGTGAGTCTTCATCACAGAAGGAAGGAATCTCTGACACCTTCACATTTTTAAATAAAGACCCTGTTTGTTTTTTTTTAAATGAAATAAAATGAAGCTTTGTGAGTGGAAACTTACAGCATCTGATATGTAGAGCCACCACTGGATCAGCTTTTTTTTTTTAATGATTGTTGGTTTACACTGTGGATGTGGAAAGAGAGCTCTGCGTGTCCGTGACATATAATCAGAAAATAAAGTCTTTATGTGATGATTCTGCAAGTTCTGAGGAGAAGTTATCACCTTAGAGCGGCAGACTGTGTGTGTGCGCGCTCAGCCATATGTTTGTGAGAAAAGTGCTACCTATTAAACAGCCACTTAGTTTACTCCACCCTGTTTTCCAGACTTGTAATCCTCCGTCTCATCAGAGTGTTTAAACAGCTTCACAACGTCACCGTCAGCTCCGCCAGGCAAGGATACAGAAACAGCAAACCCAAAACAATTAGCAAATATGCATTTCGTTGCACCACGGTAATAACTCTCACCCACGCGGACTTGTGTGAGGTTTTCGTCTGAACATGTCAGAGCTTTGACCCGTTCATTCCCTTTGTTCTCCTCCAACTAACCTGATAGTCTGCGTTGCTCTGTGATGTAGAGTAAGATAAATAACCACAACTATTTTTAAGAGACTTTAGAGCCAAGTGGAGTCAGACTTGAGCTTGACAAAGCAGACAGAGTGGCTGATAAGGATCCTTTACTTAAAACAGGCCCTTGAGCACAGGTAAATCCCTTCATACCGAAGCATTTTTACAATACGCCTTCTCTAAAAGCTTTCAGTGAATGAATGTCTAAAATAAAAGATTTGCCAAAGGAAAGCACAGAGAGGATTTGCAAATAACCAGTAGCTAAAGTTTAGAGAAATATAAATGTTGGGTCATAGTGCCAAATACAACAATCTAACTTTAAATGTGCTCAGTTGAATAATATCTGCTAAAGACAGAGTTTTAAAAAGCTTGAGAAAAAAACAAATTTATTATAAACTGGACAAAATTCTCAAATGAGGAATGAAGAATTGTATCTGTTGTTTAAATTGTTTAATTTAGGCTTTTTCTTGTTGAGCAAATCAATGTTGTTTATTTTTCTGTGCAATACCTCCACCTAGTGTGCAAATTTGATATTACATCTTTTTGAAAATACAGGGACATGGCGGGCAGGTGCTTTTCTTAAACTTTACTATTAGATATTTCGAGGTGTTGAACTGCTGGTTGGGTATTTTTTGAAATAAAGGACATTCAAAGCTCTTCTTTGACTGGCTTTTGTTCTGTTCTCTGTGTCAACATGATCCCACACTGCTTCAAAAATGTTGCAACCCATGCTTGAAGGAGGCCGGTCCATGACTGATAGTGCTGCACTGTGTGTTTGGTACGTTTTCCCAGCATCGTATGTTTAAAAATTAAACCACTGGCTATCAGATTCTGATATTGAATGGTGGATCAAAATCTGACAGTACTTTTCTAAGGTCATAATTCCATCAGTTTGGATAGGATCTCCCACACCACTGGCTGATAATGCAGCCACAAACCATGACAGCCTCCACTGCGATGGCTGTAGACACTCACTGTAGTACCTCTCTCCTGACTACTTCCAACACCTTTGAGATAATTTGAACCAAGATTTTAAAGTTGGATTCATCACTCACATCAGAGCTATTGTCACTGATTTTAGTGCAGCACTTGTGTAGTTTGGGATGCCTCGGCTTTTTCTCTCTTTCTTAAGAACACCTTGACAGCCACACTTCCACTGAGACCATTTCTGATGAGGCTTCAGTGAACAGTATGAGATACATATTTTTCTTCCTATTTCTTATTAGGACACGTGACGTTCAGATACTGTTCATCTGCCGTAGGTAGCTTTTGAATCAGCAATGCCTTCTTCTGTCCTCTATTTGTCGAGTTTCCTCAATGTTTTAAACACATTTGACACCATGCTGAGATATAGCACGTTTCTGGGTAAAAGCTCAGCTTGTTGGTGCAAAAATACTATTGTACACCCGTCAAACTGTGTTTTATCTTGGACATTTTTCATTCAGTGAACTAAAGAAATGAGAACAGATTAAAAACAAACAAAAACAGGCTGCTCGTAACAAAATGCCCAGAATCTACAAGATTTTGAAAGTTATGTTATGTTGTGTAGACACGACACTGGCCAATCCTTTTAGTTTCATAGGTCCATGTTAAGTGGCTTAAACAAAACCACTCTTCTGAAAATGGTCAGGTATGAGGACTGGACGGGAAATGAGTGATCAAGCAGCCAATGTCTAAAGAAGAACCCTGCACAGTATTGAAAGTCTGCAAAGGAAGAAGTCTGAGACAAAGCCGAGTTTCTTTTTTACTATTTTATTGCTTAAACTGCCATCTGGAACAATCTATACCAAAAGGATAAACATCTTTGCACATACAGGAGGTCAAACTAAATACAGGACAGAATAGAAAAAGAATGGTCCTCTTATAATCTGCAGCTCTCTGTGCTGCAGGCCTAACAAACTCACTGAAGGTCGGGCTAGCAGGAGTGACTGACTTCTACTGTAAGCCCAGGTTAGGTAAGCTAAGGCAAACTGGGACGACTGCAGTGTGGCTAAAAACGTTTTGGACTCAAACCAATGATGCAGCTATTTACACAAAAACAATATTCTGACAGAAAGGTGAAACCCTCACCCCTAACGGAGCCATTTCCCAGATGTGTTGTCAGTGGACACAAATCCACAGGTAAGCCACATCCGCAAGGTTTAACCTGAGGGTTAGGGGCATGATGATCAGATTTAAGCGTGAAGAAACATAACACTCACATCCATGAGGTCTTCTCACCAACCTGACTACCCTGCAATCGGCACATAAAACCAAACACACATCTCAGCTGTAAGCGAGTACAAACGCTCTGAATGAGAACCAAAAGAAACATGATTACAGGTCATCTCTGCTAACAGACAGTGATGCAGGAATGTAGAGTTAAGCGTAGAATCCAGAAGTCAACATCATGTGATTTGGTAAAGGTTTTTTTTTTGTCCGTTTGTTTGTTTTTTTTAAAAAGAAATATTTCATTTTATTATGGCATCTAAATAGTTGTGAAGCAGTTCAGCTAAGGAGTAACAAACCAAATATTCGACAGGGTTCCTGCGTCTGCAGGACTTTTTTTCCTTTCTTTTTTTTTTTTAAATACACACTTCCATTCATACCAGATCACTGGATGCCTAAAACATCATGCCAGGTAAGCATAGAGAACAGGTCACAAGCTACTCTGATGAAAAGACAGCCACCTTTTCAAATAGGCAATAAGCAATGACACTAGTTTTAAATAAATATCCGCTCGCTCTGCCTGTCAACTCGCCTGTGCCGAGCTGTGAAACAGAAATACTTCAGATGTCCTGAAAAGTCCTTTAAAACCGCTTTGTACTCCCCGCTTCAATAAACCTTTAATTATCCCTTTGATCTATTTTTAAAAGTTTTTACCCATGACATTTTACACAATACAATTACATACTGTTTCATCAGTTGACAAGAAGAAGCATTTATTTTTACTTTGTGGCACTGGACACCTAAAATAGAATTTATGGAAAAATAAGTGTTTACAAAAAGACAAAGTTCAACATATTTTTTTTAAACAATCACCATCACTCCAAACCATAAGTTTATCATTTAGTCAATGATAATAATATAACTAGGATCATTTTAACTATACTATAACATTTTGATTACAAACCATAGCAGAAGAGTGACCAAGTTATTTGGTATATACTAAAGAAACTGAATACTGAAATACACTTAATACTCTTTTTTTTGTCTTCCTTTCTTTTTATTTATTTATTTATTTATTTTCCTCAGAGTAGTCAAGGCAGTTCTTGTATGGTCGTCCTATTGATTAAGATGACTACAGGGTGATAACTACTTCCTGTTTGGAACAGAGCACGCATTGCATTCCCACGGCTATGCATCTTTGCATTGAATGACAGTAATCAACATTTGGCACTAGCCTGGTAGCTGCACAATAAAAAATATTTGTTGTACAAGCTCTCTCGAACTAAAAGAGACATTGTTTTCTCGTCGTACCAATCAAACGGTAACCAAAGTCGAGCATTAGATCTTCACGCCCTCTACAGTTTCTCGGTTCTGCTCTCTCTCTGTGTAGTCAAGCTAATTGATGTCCAAAAAAAAAAAAAGCCCGACAACAAAGGAAACTTTTCTTCACTTCAGTCTGCAACAAAAAAATAATTTTACTGAAAGCGCAATGTAAAGTCTGATTGTCTGTCTCATCAGTCTGAGAACCTTTCAGATCTCCCGCTTCGTATCGAAAAAAAAAAGAAGCTTAATCAGCAAATATATATATATAACATAAGTTACATGTGGTGTAACTGTGCCTACAAGGTAGCGTACAGCAGCTGGTACAAGCGCTGGTGAATGGCTTAAAAAAAAACAACAAAAAAAAAACAAAAACAGTCACAGCAGCGTGACCGGTGGGAACAATAAAATGATTTGTGTGTGAAATTAAGAGTGGGAATGGGGGAACTGAAATCAGAAGAAGGTGACAGAAAGCAAAAAAAAAAAAAACTAACAAAAAAAGAAAAGCACTGGTGGACCCCTGGGTCTGAAAGGAGAGAAGAAGAGGTGGAGAGGGTGCGGCGGGGGGCGGAGAAGTGAGTGTGAGGAGAAATGCTCCCTCAGACAGACAGCGACACAAAGCTGTTGTACTGTTGGATGTTGCGTTTGAGGATGTCTGAGCAGGGACCCAGGACACGCTCAAAGCGAGGCCGATCGAGCTTGACGCACTTCAGGGGGCCGCGGGCAACCACGGTGGCGGCGCGGGGGCGGTTCATCAGCAGAGCAATCTCACCTGGGGGAAAAAAAAAACAAAAAAAAAAACAAGTGTCACAGACTTAAAATTCAAAATACATGAAAACATCCTTCAGTGTCACACACAGAGACATGTATACAGAAATAGTATTGGTCATAGTCACAAAGATCTGTTTTTCCACCATTTTTAATGCTCCCTATCTTTTTTTTGTTACTTAAAATAAAAAACTACTGAGTTAATGGCATGACACATACTTACATACATGCATATATATGTAAAAGACTCCTATGTAACACTTTAGTTCTTACCAAAGTAGTCTGATGGTCCTAATCTCCCAACTTCCACAAACTCCTCATTCTCTGAGCGACGCTGCAACACAGCTGCAGAGCCCTGAAAACACACAAACATCAGCTTATCATAAAAGTGCTTTTAATACATTGATGAATCAAGACTGCGACTAATGAGGGTTTCAGTTGTTTAAACCAATGCTTATTTTGTTCAGTGGTACATTTTTATAAAAACTACAGTAAAGAAAAAACAAAAACGTTGTAACAACTTCATAACAACCTTAAAGCTAAATATGTTCATGTTGGAATAATGCAGATAAAGAAAAACTAAGCTGGAACTGAAATATTCCACAGTGTGGGATTATTCCATTTTTTCCTGTGAATTAACTTTCTGACACTAACCGATCATCTGTCAATCACATGCATGACCACAAGAGGGAGTGTGTGGAAAACAGAGGTCAACAACTGTAGAGCAGCTTTGCATGATTCGGTTTAAAATTAGTCATATTTATGTCATTTTGTAGCTTTGTGCGGCTCATTAGTTTATGTAAACATAGCAGAAAACCAGGAAAAGCAGGAGCAGACAAGGTCATTCAACTCATTGACAAATGTTTGATAAAGTAGCCACTTACATTGACAGAAATGTAAAATATTGCTTGCTGCCAGCATTACAAGATATAGAAACCAGGTAACCAAAGGAAGCTGAGCAAAAATTCACCTATGATCCTACCCTCTCGCTGCTGGCATGCTGCTAACACTAATGCTAAACATACTGGTGTGCACTGGTGTGCAAGACATACTTTGGCCAAAAAAAAAAAAAGAAAAGAAAAAAAGATTTCAACTGCTGGATATATTTAAAGTGTTGTCTGGGCGTACGCTGCTGTCACACAGCTCTTTCTGAAGAGGAACTGAAGCCTCCATCTCTCTTAAAGTCGTCAGACTTTGATGAAAAAGAAAGCAGTAATTTAACACTGCTGAACACAAAGCTGCTGAAGTTTGTTTGTGTGACTTTAGGATATGAGCACAATTATTGTGTATCGCACTAAAAGCTGTTAAACATCAGAGCTGCACAGGAAGCCAGTGTTTGCCAAAGTTAGTTTGGGTCATTTCTGGAATCTGGTTGCTTAAAAGAAAGAAAATATGAAAAAAGTCTGCGTGACACCAAGCAAAGCATTGAAAATACAGCCCACAACTAACCAAACTAACACTTTCATGTATTCCTGTCACCTTAACAACTGAAAGCTCAGTGAATTACATTAGCCAATCATGTCACCATAGGAAAAGGAAATCCTGTTGTTTCCTAGGGAGGGCTCATGTGACCTAATTAGTACGCGCACGGGTCAGAGGTCTGGGGGCAACATAACGATGAGAGACAACCACAGAGTGTAGAAAAAGGGCTGATTCATAACCAACAGAGAAGTAGAGAAGTGCGTGTTCATGTCATTTTACGTGTTTCCGTTACATTCAAATGCTGAACAGAAATCCAGCTGAGTGTGTCTTCTCCTGTCCTGCACTTCACACTCATGTACATATTTATCTGTTTCCGTTTCCAGAAAACATTGTGATCAGAAAATATTGAGTTTAAAGACACTAACTACAAGGGGAAACAGCTAACATAGTAATGCACTGCACTGCTGAAATTTAGATTTTTATAGCTGCGAGGTAGTCGAACAAACTCTGCATTCACAAACACTGTGCTGAGAATTTAGCTCCATTCAAAAGTGAAATATCCACACACAAAGAAAGAAGCCACAGAGTGTCTCGTGCATGAGTGTCAGCAGCCGTGCACTCTGACCTCACTGAACTGAATGAGCGCCAAACCACAGATATACAAACGTGTGGCTCAAAAAACAAAATGACACTTTGAAACTTGAAATATTCTGGAGACAAGTGAGACTAATACTAATATGTCATAAAGCAGTACAACACGGGACCTTTAATGTGTGTAAAAGGAGACGAATGAATCAAGTGGATACCTCTAAGATGATGAAGAACTCATCTCCGGGCTCTCCTTGCACAACAATCTTTTGTCCATCCTCAAACTGGACAGGCTCCAAGGCATCGGCGACTGTCAGACGCTCCCATTTGTCAAGCGACTCTGAGGAAGGAGAGCAGAGCAAAGTTTAATAATGAGACATAATGATGACAGAATAAAAAACAAACCAAAAAAGAAAAAAATCTTCTGAAGGCCTGAACCTGTTACTGTTTTTCTTTTAAAAGTGAGATATTTTTAAAGTTCTTTTCAGGTTATTTTAATCTCAGCAACAGACACAGGTAATGTGCTTCCCTTCCTCTGCTTTAATTTCTGATATGGTTAATTTAAAAAATAGTAACCCACCTAAAATGGAGACTTTTCTGAGGAATTCCTCATACATCTTCCTCTTTCTCAAAGTGCTTCCCTAAAAGAGAAGGACATTTTTTAAAAGTGTAAATGCTTAAAAAGGAAAAAAACAAACAAACATAGCGTCAAGAATATGCTGTTGGATTAGAAGTGTGAACATGAGAACGATGGCACACCTATAAGAAGAAATTAGCTCAATACAACAGCAACAGAAAAAAGAGCAAACAGTGAATCTACAGTACAAGAATAGATCAAAAACATTTCAACTTCAAGCTTTAGAAACGCTGGTCTGCAGCCGCACATCTCCTCACCATAAGTATTCTCCTGTAGCTGTCTCTGTCGATGCCCCACAGTTTAACGTTGGTCTTGGCTCTGACAGTAGCCGCTCTTGGGGTGCCGTAGATCAGTGCCAGCTCTCCAAAGCTGCCACCTTCCCCTATGCTGGTCACCCATTCATTGTTCACATACACCTACCGGATTGGAAAAGGGACAAACCAAAATAAATACTTGCAAATGTTAAATGTGATTTTAAATGAGTCATTTAACAGAGCTACTTGACAATCCAAACACTCACATCCATCTCTCCTTGGTCGATGACGTAGAAATTGTCACCTTCGTCACCTGAGGGCATAAAGCCGAGTCAGTTAGCATGACAGAAAGCAGTGCTATGATTTTGGTTAATGCTTTTTTTGTGATCAATGCTGACAAGCTGTAATCATACCCTGCAGAATAACTGTTTCCCCAGCAATGTAGGTGACTGGAAACATTGCATCAAATATGTCACTAAATAAAGAAAAGAAACAGAGAGGTGAGCCAGTCATCCAAATCATCCCCACGAATATACTTTTTGAAAATTATAAAAAATATTAAGTCTGGTACCTCCGCTCATTGTCATCCAGGTGTGAGAAGAGAACATTCTTTTCAATAGCTTTGGCCAAGGCAGCCATTGTTTTGTAGTCTTTTGGAATGACCTTAGGAATCAAAAAGAAAGCAGATATCAGGATGCTGGCACGAATAGAAATCATATGTGCCATAGCGTCGTATCTGCTGTATGCATTTACCTTTCTGACATATGAGGCGGCATCCTCCTCTGTGTAAACCTCTGCGCTGAAGGCGCCTCTCCGCCGGCGGCCCTTTACCACGGGGTTCATGGGCGGAGACACCTCTTCATCACGAGAGTCTGAACGGGAACTGCTGGCCTTCTGCTGGTTCTGAATCTGCTTGGCCTCCTCCTAAATAGGAGGGACAGGACTGAGTCAGTCAGGGAAACAAGATTTATACAGTCACAACTAATTGCATGATAGAAAGCAACGCATCCTACACTCAGGACTCATGGTAATGTTTTCCTCCAGCATGCATCAGATGGGTGTGTTCCTCTATTGCAGACACTACACTTTTGATTTATATGCAATTTATTTGGACAGCAGTTCACATGAGGTGAAATCAGTTTGTTGCATTTGGTTGAATCTGAGCACACAAAAAGCCACTGTGTACCCCTACACTCATCCTGTTGTCTCTATGAGCAGTGAAATGATCAATACGTTTTATTGTCCCAGTTCCACTGGCAGTCACATGTGCACAAGCCACACTTTCCCCTTTCCATCGTTCTGAGGTCGATTTTTGCTTCATCACTCCATATAACATTGTGAAATCTATGAGTTCCACTCTCGCCCTTTTGTTTTTGTAAGCTGGACTGTAGCCTTTATGTTGTGATGATTTCACTGGGTCTGAAATTTTTAATAAATCCTGAGAGGTTCTGGTGCAGCCCATTATCCAGTTGTTCATGTGTACGTAACAAGATTTTTCATGTTTTTTGTTACAGGCAGTACAACTTTGAAACATATGCATTTCAATAGGAGGTATGTTTCCTGTTTGCACCATGCATGCTGCTGAGACTCTTCAGAAGGAATTCATGAAACCACATTCTTTTTATAACAAACACTAAGTATTTGTATTGCCCAAAACTGAGGCCCCTAGTGTATAGAAACACACAAAAAAAGGACAAACAAATTGAGTTTAGAAAACCAAACAAAAGTCATTAATATTGTAACTATTTTATGAAATTGTGTTGTCTGGTCTTATTTTAATCATGTGCTGGACAGAAATCTAGACTAGCCATGGGGTTATTTGAAAAAATAAACTAAAAAGAGTCATCTTTCCCATGCAAATTACATCAAAAGTTTCTCTTTTAGATCTAATAGTTTATTTGCATTTGGCTATCGTTATTTTGTCACTCTTCATATTGCCAAGACAATTAAACTCATTCTAGGTCGAATAAATCATCTCTAAATCACCTCTGAGCTACTCCTGAGCTCTTTTCAGCAATGAAAACAATGAAATGACACGGCTCGAGAAACACTTTGGAGCCAAGCGTCCGATTACTTTTTAACCTTTTATAATTCAATATTGACAAAAGCCTCATGTGACAGACTGGCGACCTGTCCAGGGTGCACGCTGCCTCCCACCCTGTGGCAGCTGAAATAGTCCACAGCCACACTGCCATGGTGAATTGGATAAGCGAAAGAAAATAGATAAAAAGATGGACGAAAGCCTCAAATGTTCTGAATGTTGAACGTAAATAACTGCAAACCTGAAGAAGAAAAAACTCTGAAACTGTCCATCTATGTATGATCATGACTACAGTTGAAGAAAATAATAATATAAGATAAACAAAATAGTAGCTAAGGTATTATTTCATTTTCCTGTCTCTGGAAGATAAAAATCTGCAAAAGATCTGACAGTAACCAGACCACTAATTAATTGTTTTACTTATTCTCTGTTCCTTCATATGAGCTATTGCTGACTCTGGCTGGCAATATTTTACTAATATTTAGAGTAAACTATAGCATCCACTTCTCAAAGAGTTTTCTGGAAGTCTGTTCTCCAAGTGTGCACGCACATTTGGTGGGTCTAAATATTTTTCCACAAGATGTGCTTTGAAAAAAAGAAAGAAAGAAAAGAAAGAGGAAAAATGTATAATATAGGGCTTGTCTGTTTTCCCCCATTGCATGCTGAAAAAATTAAAAATCAAGAACCAACTGGAAATAGAAAAAGGTCAATGTGGGAGGTTAGGTGCTGTCAGCCTGCTGGACCAATAGCTAATCATTCTGCTTTAAAGTGCTATGAATTTTGGCGTCACTGTAAGTGACACAAATCAGAAGGTAGGTTACAGTAACTGGCAGTAGTACAGTCCAATACAAGGGTATAAGATGCCCACCCATCACTGACAAATGGCTTGCATTTGTCCAAGACACAAACATACATTAGCACACAAACCTTCTCCAGCCTCTCGAAGTACTCCCTGAGGAAAGCCATGGGCCTATCTGGCCTGGAGGTGCACAGCTGGACAATGCAGTCCTTCAGCAGCTGTTGAATGTTGTGTTTCTGCACGTACTGCTCACACTCCCTCAGGCTCCGCTCCTCCTCGCTGCTCGTACTTCCAGATGCCATGACGACAGCCGCAACCCTGCTCTGTGACCTCTAACCTTTGTGCTGAGAGGAAAGGAAAAGAAGCATGGTGTCAGATCATCAGCGCACAACACTGAGGACAGAGAGTGACACGGGGTAAAAGAGCCTGAGCGTCTCAATGTGAACTGGACACACAGAAAAATGTGAGAATGTGAGAAAAATGGAGCCGGAGTGAGAAAGCACAGCATGTTGTTTTTGTCACTATGGAGCCCGAGTGCTCCTAATTGTCTGGAGCGAAAACTGGTCATATGATGTGATCACACACAGGCAGACACAACAAAACTAAAACAAGCACACAGTTTTTCTTGGTTTTATTTACACAAAACAGTTCAAGTTTTTTTTCCCCCAGACTGAATTAAGCCCTCTATCAATGACAGAGCAGCTGGCTAGGGCTGAAACATTATCATAGACAAGGCCTAAATTTAGACGAATGGTGAAATGTGAAACAGGCCAAAAGCAAGCGCACATGATTGAGGTTTCAACATTTCACGCCACAATACTGGTGCTGAGCAAAACAGCCTGACAGCTCCTTAGATCATCTGATCAGCCTCTGTGATATAAGTTTCTTCAGACAGCTCTGAGCTTGATCTGGCTATGTAGTCTAAATCAGGAAGGCCTCTAAAGTCCTGATGTAACCCATGTCTGCCATTTAGAAGGGTAAATGAGTAAACAAGTCCTGCGGAGTGAGAGTACAATCTATTCTGTGCCTGCAAGTGTATCGGGCATGTGCATCAGTATAATAGGATTCGGATAATTTCTAATCTGACAAGGCCCAGGGGAGATTACTAGCCATGTTATCAAAGATGAAGCTCGCACAGCCCTTATGCACAACTAACTACGCTTGTAGTGGAAACTTGGCAGGCTTGCTTTAATCTAAACCCAGCACAGGAATAACTATGTGGTAAACGATACCGTTTTCGGACCAGGTGGTATAAATTAAGAGCTACGGCAATCTCTACTAGGAAAGCTCTCCTGTCTTATGCAATAAGAAAGTCTTACTTTATTTGAAATGTCGTAAAATAGTTATTTATATTTAAATGTCGATTCTTTGAATCAGCTACTATCCTGCAGCATCGCCTAAAACTAACTATGCAATTAAGCAAAACAACAGCGAGGCACAATGACCTTGCTAAACAGCAGACAAATGAGCATAGCTGATGATGGATTGTAATAACGCATTTAATGGTTTAAAAAGTGGTGAAATACTACCACCGTTAGAGTAAATATGAAGCAGATGCCCTGTCTGTAACACTGTCTAGGTCAGGAAGGCTTCACGAGAAAGCTGACGGCTGCAGTCAAGTAACTTACACGAGCAGATTAATGCTAATAAAACGAGCAACCCGACATATGAAGAAGCAGCAGAAAACTCCTCAAATGAGCAACACGCGTATCAGAGGTTTGCTAAACTACCTTCGGCCTAGTTTATGTATGTCAGGTTTGATGCCTAGCTCGCTAGCTCCGTGCAAAGGCAAAGCGCTCCTCCAATGACGCCATCTTGAGTTCTAGCATAAACAAACGAGAGACGGAGGAAACAAATTTCACCTATACAGAGGTCATATGTTCCGCGAACCAAAACAACACGAATACTCACAAGAAACGGTAAAATCCTGCCGAGCCTTTAAACGGTGACTCGGAATGTAAGATATTTCTCGAAGCGCACCGTTACCAGATCTTCCTCCTCTTTTCGATTTTTTTCCCCGAGCCCTGGACCGCTGCCCCACCGGATACGGCTGAGAACCAATCAACAGCCGTCACTGACGTCAATTCTCCTCGTTCTGACATGTGAGCCGGTAACCCGTGGAAACCTTAAAGGAGACCGCACGGAAATCGTGACGTCAAGGAAAAGGCAAAGAAATCGATTAATATTTGATTTCAAAAAGTGGTCGTGGTGGCAAAAGCAACAACACTACAAACCCCAACTACAAGAACAAGTCTTTCATTTAACTTGTAACGGTAAACAACTTTAAAGAAGTAGTATCAGAAGCTGAAGCAGCTACTCATTAGGGAGAAAAATGTCTCATATGAATGTTATTCGTTATTTTTTACAGATATAGTGTTATACCTTATTGGGTAATTCAGTAATACTGCATGTATCCACAGATGATATTGTGATAGCGATCTATGGTGAGATTAGGGAGCAGGTGGAAAAGAGCACGGAGAGGTGACCATATAATCTGGAGGAAAGGGGAATGAAAGTCAGTGAATAAGAGGACAGGTGTAACAGTGAAGCTGCAAGGAGCAGAGATAGTGAAGGTAGAGTGAGTTTAAATAGCTGGGGTCAACGATCCAAGGCAAAGGACAGTGCACAAGAGAGAAGACGGGCAGGGTGGGGTGGGTGGAGATGAGTGTCAGGGATGATTTGTGACAGAAGGAGCAAGAGTGAAAGGGAAGGTTACAAGATTTCAGTGAAACCTGCTATGATGCATGATTTGGAGATGGTGACAGTGACAAAAAAGACATGAGACTGAGCTTGATGTGGCAAAGGTGAAGATTTTCAGTGGGAGTGACCAAGATAACCTAAATTAAATGCTATTATATGCTGAACATGGAGGTGCTGCTGGGCAGGAAGAAAAGGAAAAGACTTCAGAGGAGGTTCATGGATGCAGTGAAGGAGAGCATACACAGGGTTGGTGTGACAGGACGCTAGGGATAAGGTACAATGGAGGGAAATTTATTTTATTTATTATTTATTTAACAAGATTACTGCATGAATACATTGCCCTGAAATAAAATCAGTGAAATGTTCATACATGTTTGGGTACTGACATCACTTTCAGGTCACATTTGTATATAGGGCTTTGGAGTTGAGGTCACGCCGCAATGCATTGTGGATATAACCCTTATTTCAATGGAACCGTGTGTCACTTTAATGCGGGTTTTTTTAAATAAGAAATGTATTAATTAATAGGCTTCCTGTTTCTAAACTCTGTTGCTGTTTCTTTTGCAAGACTGGGCTATTTATTCACTATTTCAACATCAGTTAAATATTTAAAAGTCTGAAACTGATGCCAAGTGTGCCACTGAATTTGAAAGCTATTGCTGTCAAAAAGAAAAAAAAACCCCTAATAACAAAAAATAAAATAAAACAAGAAAGCCGCAACTCAAACGCAACCAAAACGGGCCCAAAAAACCAAAAAAAAAGAACCAAGAAAGGAATGCAAAACCAAAGTTGTAAATTAAAATTTTATTTTTGTAAGCATGACAAACGAACATAGACACGACATAGATGAACAGCCACCGCAAGTAGGAACTGAAAGAGGAAAGACTTTCTTTGGGTCACAGTTTTAGCTTAATAGTAAAAGCTTTAAACTACTTAATCTTTTGTTTGTTTTTATGGTTAATTAGTTGTTTTAAAAACCTGAATTCACGTCAGTGCTTTAAACCGAAACTTTGAAATAGAAATATTTTCGTATACGAATAAATAAAAAATGTTCTTACATAAAAATATTTTTACATAGATATTATAGTAGTATATTTAATTTCATATTACTTTGTTTAAAAAAAAAGTAAACTATTACCAAAAATTGCGTACTGTAATTTAAGCTGTTTGCGTGTCACTGGGTTTTCATCCAATCAAATTATCAAAACAATTCCTCATGACAAGACTGAAAGCAAAACTGGCCAATCACCAGTTTTTCCTCTTAAACAAGCCGCTCGGTTGATTGATAGCTGTTTGCTAAAACCATTCTTGGATTTGATCAACTTGACCAATAGAAAAGCCAGAGAGGCGTGCAGACGTATGGTTGGAAAGCCAATCACGATGTACCTCAGGGTGACGCATCCTCCCATCAGCTGTTTTTGTTTTCCTGTGTGGACACTGGAAGTTAATAACACAATAATAACAACGGGAGTGTAGCCTCTCCGAAGTAAAACGGTCGTCAGTGAGCTGTTCCTGTTTATCTTTGCTCCCGTTCCGGTTAGCCATAGCAGCTCACGCTCCTGTTTACGATGTGCACCATCTGAGCCAGCCTGCCCGGACATTCCTGTCCCCGAAGAGTGTGAGCGTGGCGCTTACAGTCGGGGAGCAGCAAAAGGGGAAGCGGGTTCCGGCGGTGATCGACCCGGGCCCAAGGCCTCCGACCTCTAGAGGAGGGGGAATTCAGCTGCTGGGATGGAGTCACCGGACTTATCCGACGACCCCGGAGTGCATCGAGGTTTCATCTGTGCCTCGTTTAACCAGGACACCACGTAAGCGACCTGCGAGCTGGGCCCTGCATGAACTCAATCTCCTTGATACACCTGACCGTTGCATAATAATTTCCAGCTGCATTTCTATAATGTGGTTTATTTTCTGATGGGACCTGCAAAGTGAGCGCATGCAAAATGAAGTAACCTTTTTGTGTGCACCATTTAAACTTCTAGACGAGAGTCCCATAGAGCTGGATATGAAGTAGGCCACTGTGTGGCCTATTGCACTTTTGAGTAGTCTTTTAGTATTATAACCAAACTTGTAGTAACACAGACTAACAGTCTCTTGCTTACACTCCCAGTCAACGTGCAGTGCTATTTGTTAATAATGAAAATAAAGGAGCTTTAAGAAAAATCTGCTTTACAGTATCTCATACTGAACCAAGAATTCACAAACTCTTGATTTTAATGTGTGTCTCCTTAAACAAAGAACTCCTTTGGGTATGCTTCAGGCTAAACAGCCAAATAAGCCTGCTGACCACAATGCTCCTCTCATCTCCAGCTGAGCTAGGAAGGCAGGCATCTTTATGGAAATTAACCGCTTTTAATGGTAATTGCTTTAAGGCTTTGTTGCCTAAGCATGATAATGACTCAGGTGCCAAAGACTTATGCACATAAACAGATGTTTGCCTGAAATTCTTTGTGGCAGGCTTAAGCTGCCCTAAGCCTAACAAAGTAGTTCTGTGATCTGATAACCATGTCCTAACCCTGTTGTCAGTTATGGTCATGCTACTATTGCATCATGGACAATGATGGGTTAGTTATCAGTAGAGCTGTAAGGAAGTCAACTGAGGCCACAGTGTATTATTTTCTTGCTTAGAAAGTAGCTATTACAGCATTGGTATCTATGATCCATTATAACCATTCGCAATGGTTTACAGTATTATACTAGTGACCATATGTGTGTGTTGGTGTATAATACTAAAGACATTATTTTTTTAAGGTATTCCAATGTATCCAACTTAAATTAAAGGCCGATGGTATACTATGTAACTACAGTGTTACTAAAAAAAGTATTTGGGTGTGCTTCCATTGTAGCTCTCTATCAGTGGGCACTAAGACCGGCTACCGGCTCTTCTCAGTCACAGCTGTGGACAAACTGGACTGCATCCATGAAGGGGGTAGGAGTGACACTGTTCTTCACTCTCTTTAATCAGCAAACAAACCAACCTGCATTCTGCCCCCTAAATATGACACGAGTACACAGTGACAGAGGTCTGCACAGCATAGTTTGAGCTGTGGTCATGTTCACCTTAATTTAGGCTGTTCAAGTCATGTTTAGTCTGATGTGCAAGGTAGGTAAACGCAGACGGAGGCACTTCTTTTTTTTTTTGTACCAAAAGGCTGCTGCGAAGACTGGCAGCAAGTCTGCTACAGGTCAAACTATTCTCACAGCTCACAAATAGATGGGATACTGTGAATGTACTATGAATGAATTTTGACATGAGGTACTTTCCATAACTTCTCTGAGTAGAAGTACAGGGAGTGCAGAATTATTAGGCAAATGAGTATTTTGTCCACATCATCCTCTTCATGCATGTTGTCTTACTCCAAGCTGTATAGGCTCGAAAGC
>NW_005187406.1:1130902-1158655 GCF_000239375.1 Pundamilia nyererei
TGCACAGTAATAGTCACCTGCACACACAGATATCCCCCTAAAATTGCTAAAACTAAAAACTACTTCCAAAAACATTCAGCTTTGATATTAATGAGTTTTTTGGGTTCATTGAGAACATGGTTCAATAATAAAATTATTCCTCAAAAATACAACTTGCCTAATAATTCTGCACTCCCTGTATGCAAGTATTCAAGAGATTCATCTGTTTTTCTTTCCCCAGTGGAGTGTCCAGATGTCTATATAGTGGAGCGACTGTTTTCCAGCAGCCTAGTGGTTGTGGTCAGTCTGTCCATGCCACGACGAATGAACGTCTATCACTTTAAGAAAGGCACGGAAATTTGTAACTACAGCTACTCCAACAACATCCTCTCTGTCAGGCTCAACAGACAGGTAAAGACAAGAGCGACAGCTTTGCATACCCCTTTATCATCCCAGTTTGTGCTGATAATTACATGTTCTTGTGCTCGTGTCTCTTTCAACATCAGCGGCTCGTGGTGTGCCTCGAAGAGTCGATCTACATCCACAATATCAAAGACATGAAGCTCCTTAAGACGCTGCTCAACACACCCATCAACCCCTCAGGTAGACTACAGCTTTTGGAAGAAATTAAAGCTTTGCCTGCTGAAACATGACAAAAAAACCCCCAAAACTCCCAACTGTTAGAGAGACAGCCTGATGCCCAGATGTTGCCAAGTTGTTCTGTGGGCTAGAAGACACTGAAGCATTAATAATAGTACAGCACCTTTAAAATCTCTTTAGAAAGTTTTTTAATGAAGGCAAAAGAAGGATGCTTAGAAGGTAAAGCCAGTCTGCAATCGCAAACAATAATAGATTAAAAAAAAGAAGATATAATTGATACAAGGAAAAGGGGCATAGAACTGAATGCAAAATGTCAGTAGAAAAAGAACAAAAAGCAAAGTAATATCAAAAAGACAAACAGACACATCGCATAAAACCTGGTCTATAAAAACATGTTTTCAGAAAAGATCTAAGGGAAGTCAATGAAGCTGCGAGCCACAATAGCCGAGAGGCCCTGATGGCAGACACATGGTCACCTTAGAACAGCCAGAAAGGGCTCAGCTGAGATTTTAAGGTTGCCATACTGTTTATGAGGGCTGCACACAGTTCAGATGGGATCAGCATGTCTTTTACGTAGCCTGCCGGAGATTCCAGTTGGCTTTAAAGGTGATTAAGTGATTAAAGAGAGAGTTAGAAGTTACTGTGTGCAGAGAAAATAAATGCAGCTACAATTTGATTTGACATTATGCTATCCAATGCAATGAAATCTATGCATTTTGTGACACTTGAATAATATATGGGAATATTTGGGGGACTGTAAGGAAAAGTAGTATCATATACATGTGTGTTAGCTGTGTATTTAATCATGCAAGTGGAATTTACATTACTTTTTTGACTGGAAGCCACTGTGGATACATTTTCAATTTACAAAACAAGCAGACAACAATCATAAAGTCAGCAAATGGACTCTGCTATATCAATACTGATTAAATGTGACAAGGCGCTTCAGTTCCTGTAACAGTGATAAGAATTTTGCATTTCATTGGCTTTCCAAAGCACTGTGTTTAAAAAAGAATGCAACTGTTGCTTGATCCAATGTATTCACAGGCCTAACACATTATTCTTTATAAGTAATAAGTCAGATTAGATAATGCATGTTAACTCCAATAGGCAAAAAAGCCAAATCAGTGATTATGAAAAGAAAAAAAAAAGATAAAATAGTAAATAATCCTCTTGTCTCCTTTATAGGTCTCTGTGCACTCTCCATCAACCATGGCAACTCCTTCCTGGCGTATCCTGGTAGCGCCACCATGGGAGAGATCACAGTCTATGATGCCAACAATCTGGTGAGGCAACAAAGGAAAGAAATGCAGCTGTTTTCATGTCACCTGGAAACCCCATGGGGGAAAAGAGCAGCCTTGTGTTAAAGAGCATTGTTGCCCCTTTAGAGCACTGTGACGCTGATCCAGGCCCATGATAGTCCCCTGGCAGCTCTCACATTCAACGCCTCCGGCACAAAGCTGGCTAGTGCTTCGGAGAAGGTGAGGGTTTGATTTCCTTTTTCACCTTCCTTCTCTTTTATTACACATCAGTCCCTCCTGACCACGCTTTCCTCCACAGGGTACTGTCATCAGAGTTTTCAGCATCCCTGAAGGACAGAAGCTGTTTGAATTTCGCAGAGGCATGAAAAGGTTATTATTATTCTTTTCTCGTAGTTTAGGCATTAAGTACTGACCAGCAGTCAGAATTGAAAAGAAAAAAAAATCATTGAACAAACATGATTCATAATGTAGGAAAGAGGTTTAATAAATTTCTCGTGACATGAAGGTGAGCAGTGCAAATAAATCTGGTAATATTCACCAGTTACATGTTTTGGTGAATAAGATACCTCACTGCTCTTCCGCTCAACAGCCAATGATACATGGCTGTGAATGTGCTGAGCAGGTTCCAGTGTCAGTGACTGACTAACAGTAATGTGAGTGGTGGGGTCATGGAAACATTACACTGTAAGATAACATGGAGGCTGTCATACACAGCGTTTCAACACTCACACTGCTGTGACCGGACTGTGTGCAAAGGTTTGCACAGTCATTTCTTATCTCAGACAAAAATCCTTAAAGGCAAAGTCGTGCACGGGCTTTAATAATACATCACTGTAATGTTCGTTTTGGATTACTTAAAAGAAATTAAATCTCACTGTTTTGTTTCTCTTTCTATTTCCTGTGTGTGTTCCAGATATGTTAGTATCAGTTCGCTGTCCTTCAGTGCAGATGCACAGTTCCTGTGTGCCTCCAGCAACACTGAGACGGTCCATATCTTTAAACTGGAGCAACACAGCCCAAGGTTGACTCTCTCTTCCTTTTTCAAGCTTCTTTTTTCAGTTACTCACTATCTAATTCTGAAAAGAAAATTGTGTTGAGAATAATATTAATCCTATTATATAAAGTCATATGTTAATTAATGTAAATATTCACAGTCACTTATTAGGTCCATCTATAAAAGTAGTTGGCACTGGATTGGACCCACTTTTTCTCTTCAGCATTAATTCTTAATGGCAGAATTTCAACAAGGTGTTTCTGTGTGGGGTTTGCATGTTCTCCCTGTGTTTGCGTGGGTTCTCTTCAGACACTCTGTCTTAATCCCACAGTCCAAAGACATGCAGTTAGTGGTTAATTGGTGACTCTAAATTGTGAATGCAAATAGTTTTCTGTCTCTAAGTGTTAGACTGGGGACCCTGCCTCTTGCCCTAACAGCTGCAGCCTTGTATTGGATAACCAGAAGATAATGGATGGATGCTGAAAATATTCCTTTGGTCTTTTGGAGCATATTGACATAATAGTATCACACAGCTGCTGCAGATCTGCCTGCTGGTCAGCTGTAAATCTCCTGTTCATCAGATCCCAAAAGGTGTGAGGCTGGAGGCCATTTGAATATAGCAGACTCCCTGTCATGATCAAGAAAGGGATGGCTTGAGCTTTGAGATATAGGGTGTTATTAGACAATGGTGCACCGTGTATAGGGATGTGCATGCTCAGTAACAATACTTTGGTAGGCTGAGTAGCATTTAGATGATGCTCTGTTGTTTCTAAGGGACCCAAAGCTAGCCAACAAAATACTCCTCCACACCATTACATGTGTGGAGGAGTATTTGGCCAACTTTGCCTAAACCATTGATAAAAGGTAGGAGGAATCAATTTTTTCATGTTGTTTATGCCAAATTCTGACCTTACCATCCAAATATTTCAGCAGAAATTGAGACACGTCAGATTATACAATCTTCTATTGTCCAGTTTTGAAATGTAGCCTCAGTTTCATGTTCTTAGCTGAAGGAAGTGGCACCTAGCGTGGTCTCCTCCTGCTTCATGGTTTGATGTGTTTTGTGTTCAGAGATGCTCTTCTGCCCACCTTGGTTGTAACAAGGGGTTATTCGAGTTGGTTTTTTCGTCCTGTCAGCTTGAAGCAGTTTAGTAATTTTCTCCTGACCTTCTGACATCAACAAGGCATTTTCACCCAGAGAACTGCTGCTTACTGGACATTTTCTCTTTTTCAGATTTTCTGTAAATTCTAGAGATGGTAGTGCGAGAAAATCACAGCAGATCAGCAGTTTCTGAGATGCCCATCTGGCACCAACAACCAAGCCTCATTCAAAGTCACTTAAATCATCTTTTTTCCTCTGATGCTCGGTTTGAACTTTAGTAGAACTGGTGTACCTAATAAAGTGGCTGGTGATAACTGATAATAAACCATTATTTAGATGAGTATTATCCTGCTTCACCATTACTATTATTTTATTTTGCACGGGGGACTCACTGACAGTTGAGATGCTTTTGTCTCAAACGTTGCTCTTCCTAACCAGAGTAAATGAATGCTGTGTTATTATTAAAAACAGCACTTTTTTCTAACTCTCATTGCTCCATTATATTATAAAACTGTTATCTTTAGTAGTCTTTTATTCATGTTAAATGTTTTCTTTCTCTTTAACTACAAAGCATCTTGTTTGATTCCAGCCAAGAGGAAGAGTCCCCTACATGGTCAGCATATGTGGGGAAAATGTTCACAGCAGCCAGTACCTACTTACCCACTCAGGTATCTGACATGATGAATCAGGACAGAGCCTTTGCCACAGTGCGACTCAACATGTTCGGTCTGAAGAACATTTGTGCCCTCGCTACGTAAGAGAACTACAACTATACAGGTATATTGAAAAAACACAAGTCTGTATCTGTGCAGGTTCATTTATATTGTGTGTGTGTTGTTTTTGTTGATGTTGTTGTCAGGATTCAGAAGCTTCCTCGCCTGCTTGTGGCATCTTCAGATGGGTTTCTTTACATCTATAATGTGGATCCACAGGATGGAGGCGAGTGTGTCCTTGTTCAAAAGCACAGGTGTGTATATCTTAGTGGGATGTACAGGTTATAAATATGGCAGGAAATCCTCATTCTAAATTAAAATGTATACTTATTTTGGTTCCCCTTGACTTACTCTAACTGAAAAGTTAGACATCTTGAGGCAGAAAGAAAGGTGAAGATGAAGATGTAATCATGTGCACTATAATCACATGTAGGAGCTGAAAGGGCTTGAATGCTATGTTTTTGTATCTGTATGCATTTAACCAGTTGTCCATTTCCTTACTTCCATACTTTTCCATCTTTTGTTGCTGTTTAAAAATCTCACATTGTTGTGTATTCCTGTTGTCGCATTATCTTAGGAGTTAAATCCTATTCAGCCCATTTCTTCCATGCTTCCTCAGGCTCTTTGAGTCCAATGAGGAGCAGGTGGACCAGAAGGAACAGGAGAACCCAGAGAATGTCCCTCCACAACCACCTAGCCAAACATATGCTGCCACTGTGGCTCTCCCCACGACCGCACCCTCCTCCACCACTCTAATGGGTAAGATTTAAGGCTGACACTTTAAAATGAGCATAGTCAGTATACTTTATGTTTAATGGCTATTAAACACAGCTGTAAATAGTGTGTGTATGTTCAACTCTTAGTATTGTTGTCAAGCAACTCCTGTAAAAATGAAGCTTGTTTCTTTATAGTTAAAACCCTAGCCATCCAAATATGATCAGAAATATTTGAAATTTTAAAATGCTCTTTCTTTGCTTCTTTCCAGGCTACTCCGAAGACGGTGGAGCCCAGAAGGGTGAAGTCATCCCCGAGCACGAATTTGCTGAGGGCCCCGTTTGTCTGGATGATGAGAATGAGTTCCCTCCGGTTGGAAACCAGAATAACTGACCAAATTCCCCAGGGTACCCTCCCTGCCCCTGCCCCTGCACACAAACCAGACTTACCTGTTTCTAGTAGGAAGGTTGGACAAAATATTCCTAATGTGTTGCGACATTGTGGCTTCCCAACCCTCTCACAAGTTACCCTGCACACCTAAAGTTAAATCTTGGAAGGATATTACCTTCTTGTATTTCTGTATTTTGTGCACCCATTGTTATTTGTAAAGGATATAGAAAAAAACACTAAAACAGAGCTAAGGTCCACTCATCCTAAAGAAAAAAACATCAACAGAACATTTGTTCTTTAAGTCAAAGGCTGTCTGAACCATCCTAATGTTAACTCCCATATACTACCACTAACAACAGTGTTAAACATGTTGAAATAATCACTGTGCACAGCTATAAATTCTGATTTTTATACTACTGTTGAATATATGTATTGTCCAACGACAAATCATTACTATGGTAGCAACCTAAAGAGCAGGTAAGTAGTATGAGCTGACCGACAATACTTAAGCTCAATAATATCCAGGGGTTAAAATAACAAAAGTGCTCCTATGGCGTCAGTCACACTAGGAAAAAATTGGCAAGTTTTTTTTGGGACCAAATACAAATTGTTGACCAACTGGTCACCCAGAGGTTGAGTGTACAGTGCCCCCAACTTCTGATTTGATTGCAAGGCATTTGCACAGGTCATCTGGGGGGAAGCAACCTGCCTCCAAATTATTTCAGTTATTTCAGATTTCCAAATAATTGCCAGCTCATTTATAAATGCAAATAGAATGCCAAAATGTTGCAGTAAGTTGCTGCAACCCGGAGTCAGTCTGCGTGGATGAGTATCTCGTCTGCACCATCATGTTTATTTCTCCAAGTGAGGATACAATGAATCGCGTCAGTGTCAGTTACAAAGATTTGTGGTGGGCAATTCACTGCAAGCTGCACTGAATTCAATGCTGCAAAGCATGTCTTATGTTCAGACTTTCAGAAGGCTGTAGGAGAACCACATATGAGTATACAGCTTGTCATCCTTTTTACAGTGAGTTACAGTGTTTAATCACATTTCAGCGTTGCCTTTTCTCAGCAGCGTGCACACAGAGCGAGATTCATTTTTCTTTCTTTCTCTTTCTTTCTTTCCCTCGACAGACACTAATACATACATTACATGTGTCTTTCAAAATTGAGCTATCAGTGGGACTGTGCTAGTGTATTATAGCAGTGTCTGAATGTTATAGTATGTTAGGATTAGTTAAATTAATATTTTATGCTTAACAGATGCCTTAATTCAAGGTTTTCTAACTGTGGGATGTGAGACAGCAGCCCTGGTGCATAACTCCAATTCAGGTTCACAAAGTGTACATAGATTTCAGGTTTCAGGTATATGAAGGAAGTGTTTGCAGTGAAGTAAATCTCTAGATAAAACCTGGGCTCCGCCTGAACCTCAGTTCTCAGGGCCACACAGTCCCCAGTTATTCATAAAATAAGAGATCACCGTTATCCTTTTAAAGTCTGAGCAATGAAATTAAGACAGAAAATTGAGCGTTTATTGACCCTTCTAACGCTTTAAAATTAATTAAATATTAATTTTGATATATGAGTTTTAACTTGTATCATGCTTACCACATCTGTGTTTTTCTTTGCAATTTATTTCTTAAAAAATGTGTTTTGCAATTTTTTCAGGGGGGAAAGAAATCACACTGATGATGTAAGATTCTCTAAAACTCATGTATCAAGTTTGACACTAGAAGTTAATGTGTTGTAGCATAAACATGTTGATTCTCCTTCCGCCTTCTCTCACTTTTCTCAACTGTCCCACTGTTTTCAGAGCAGAACGTCCCTGAAACCTGAATTCAAACTGTATCGTGTTGTTATTACATTTCTGGTATCCTCATTTTTGAGCCACACAGTTACGTTGCTCTTGATATAATGTTGGTCATTAATGGAATGAATTAGCTGCAGCTGTTTGTTTATAAATTTATAAAGTTTTCCCAGTCCACTGGTGCTGAGTCCACCCTTGGCTCTGGTAGGACTGACTGAGGACTGAGGTAGACGGCAACAGATTTCAATTAGGGTATTATTGCATACAGCGCTTAAGTGCCAACTTAACCCTGTTTAATCAAAAATTTATAGCAGACTGACTTCGTCTTATTACTGTTTTATCCCAGTTTTATTGCCAAATTGACGCACCAAAGTTGGTTTAAAGGCAGCAGCTGAGCATTGCTTCAAAATGATCTGTCTTTGAAGAGACCATTTCAAAGGCAATACCACTGCAAGTTAATTGCATACAGGCATAATTTTTTTTTCCGCACAGCAGTCTCCGACCGCTGTTTTCCCTAGTGTGACTGGACCCTGGGAGGTATGCTTAAAACTCACCTAAGATTTTACTTCTTAACAAGCCAAGTGCAATGTTAAGTCTTAGGACATTTATCAGGGCCATTCCTGTGTATGGGGCTCCAGAACATTTCAATCAGTGGTCATAAAAATGTATGATACCTCAGGAGAGACAAGCAGTAGTTCACTCAGAAAGAAATTATACATAGATATTATACAATACACTATTTAAATCACGATACATGCCATAAGTATCATATGACTTGCCGATGCAGCTGTGATACTAATTATGGTAGCAATACACGAGACTGAAAAATCCTGCAGAGTCACAAATGTAACCTGATGAAATATTTTGCTCTGTAGGTGCAGCAGTCGACAGCTAAATGCAAATCCTGGGACGAGCTGTACACGACAAAGCTACAGGTCCATTGTTTTCAGTGCAAGCCTAAAAAACGTGTTATTTACTTAATAATTCTGAATATGCTAACATATACGTCAAGTTATTTTTACATTAATGCATTAAGTATCCTTTTTGTGTAATGTGTTACACATCAACACATAGACTTAACATTCGTAAAATATATGTTAATGGATTTTTACAGTGTATAATGTGTATATAACATTTCTTTATAGTACTGTTGTAATAAGTAACATAGTAATATGACTTGCCAGAAGGTGGCGCTGTTAGGGCACCTGTGAGCTGCATTGAGCTGTTCAATACTGGACATTTACACCAGAGACTCATTAAATCTTAGAAATGATTTGACCTCTGCAACAAGTTTTGTTTTGTTTGTTTTTTATTTGTAATTATATTATAAATGTTTGAATATTATAATAAAAGCCATCAAATATTCAACAAGATAACAATAAGGATCTATTTTCAGATGTTTGGTCTCCAAAATTTGATTGTCGCAACAAAAGTCTCTGCCCTAAGCCCAATCCTATCCACTAAATTTAGTATGTCTTATGATCTGATATAAGATGTGTTATTTTTCTAAAATTACTGAGAATTACTCCAGCCACTGTTTTACTAACAGGCCAAAGTTCATCCACCTACTTCTCTTTGCCCTCTCATCTTGTTTGTACATGTCCTGTAGCCTCTGGCCATTGAACCCCTTCACTAATGGCTTCTTCTACAAACAAAGTGCTAATCACATTTTTTTAAAGAGTGAGACTTGTTTCTCCAGCTGTGAGCCTGTCTTATCAGCCTCTTGTGTGAGTGTTTACATGTGAATCCCACTCTCAACCCAGCCTGGGGCAACGACAAACAGTCTGTGTCAGGTCACAGCACGGTGCTGCTGACTCGTCTGTCCTGTAATCTGCGATGGACACTGACTTGTCAGTGGCGATGTCCCATAATAGCTTCTCCCTCCTCCGAGCGATCCTCTCCGCTACCACCTGGTATTCAGTTGTCTTGACATCCAAAGGTGTTTCCTCAGCCTCATCACGCTCAAGATCAAATATTAGTGGAGGATCGTGGACCTGCTGCTTTCCTGTTTCTCCACCGCATGCTTCTGCTGCACCTATAAAGAAACAGGAATACATGCATTCCCCATAAGCTCCTTTTCGCCTACATTAAATTGAAGAGTGTTCTGAAGCGCTGCTGAGTTACTACTTTAGTTCAGGGTTTAGAATTATTTAAATAAATGCAAAGATTTTTGCAAGATGATGCTTCAGGATGAGAATGAATCTGCTACAATGTAGCCTTTAGGGTTGTTTTTCTCTTTTAAACATCTGTCTGCAGAGCAGGGTCACCAGTCTGGTACCACCATGATGACATTATGTAAACCATCCACCACAGTGGTAGGGCATAACAAGCAGCACTGCAAACATATGTGAATAAACACGTCATCAGCATTAGAGAAGTTTGTTTCTCAAGCTGTTTTAATAACATGACATCATGCCCGACTGTAGTGTAATGGATTGTGGATGGTGGGCACGCGTGCCCTCCATTTGACCAGTACCTGTGATGTAGAAAGCTTTGTGTCTCCCACTGCGAACTGTCTGAAGGTCACCAAACCTCCCTGCAGCACCACTGTTAGGGTGGAAGAGAAACTACAGAAAAGAAGGATTGATGTCTGCAGGCAACTCAAAAATACAACATCACTGTGAAAAGTACACTCGCAGGCCACTTGGTAATACAACTTGCTAATACCAGGCTAAACCCTCTTTGGGATTCAGAACTGCCCTAAATCTTCACGGTATAAATAATCAAAGCATTCAATAAGTTGTCAAAACTCTCAGAGATTTTGGTCCACGTCGACACGATAGTGTCAAATAGTGGCCCAGATTTGTCATCTGCATGCCCATGATGCAAACTGCTTGTTTCACCACATCCAAAAGGTGTAAGAGATTGTGAGGTTTGCGACATGGCATTTTATCCTACTTGAATGAGCTATCAGAACATGGGTACATGTGGTCATAAAAGCATGGATATAGTTAGCAACAATACTCAGGTTTTGGCATTTAAACGACTGGTACTCAATTAGTTCTCAGAGAATATAAGAAAGCATCCCTCACACTATTACACTACCAGCAGCAGACTGAACCATGGACACAAGCCAGGATCGTTCAATGCTTTTATTCTATTCTAGCCAAATTCTGACCCCGCATTTAGAGATGCTCTTCTGATAACCCCGGTTGTAATGAGTGGTTATTTGAGTTACTGTTATCTTCCCATCAGCTGGTCATTCTTCTTTGACCTATGTCATCGACAAAGCAGTGTTGACCAAAGAACTGTCGCTCACTGGATATTATCTCCTTTTCCTGGACCATTCTTTGCAAACCCTAGAGATGGTTGTGCAGGAAAATCCCAGCAGATCAGCTGTTTCTTAAATACTCAGACCAGCCTGACTGGCACTAACAACTGCTGAACAGGTGTACGTAGCAAAGTGGCCAGCAAGTGTATACAGCTAAATATAAATTCAAAGTGAATTTTTTTTTTTACCTCATGGCCCAACTGTTCACCATGTAGGAGGATATTTGTGGCATCAATGCCATCATAACGTCTGTCAGAAGGGAGTGTTACCCCCGCCAGAGACAGAACAGTTGGGAAGATGTCCATACCACTGCACAAAGAGATAAGGAGTGAGTAAGCACTGTTTTTAATGGCTGGTAAAAGACTGTTGGGTGAGTCAGTAAACAAGGTTCTTCTGTACTCTTTGGCTTTATGACCGTGTAGTGTAGTCATATATTTTATAGGATGTATAAAATTGCTCATCTATATTCACAAATATATTGTATGCATACTGTATACCTATTTAAATGATATAAACTAGCCTGTGCACGCTACTAAAGTGGTGCACCTGAGCAGGGCCGAGCTGGTGGTATTTGCAGGAATCCTTCCAGGCCAATAAGCCACTGTAGGCACTCTGTGACCACCCTCCCACGTAGTCTGCTTAGCTGAACCGCCACCTAGTACACAGGCAGAAAAAAATGTAAATATGATGATGCAAAGCAATAAAGTGGACGTTATACTGCTCAGGAAGCTTATTTTATTTACCTTTGCTGGTCTGCCATTTGCCTCTGAAGGGCCCTACGCTTCCTGCATACTGGCATTTCTGTTCCCATGGACCGTTGTCACCTGTAAAGAGTGTGCACACAAGGCAAGACATTCAAGACAGTATTACAGGCTTTGTCAGAATATCAGACATGAATCCAGGTGACCAACCAGTGAACCAGATAAGTGTATTGTCTCTGTCTGTGGCCTCAGAAGCATTCTTTATTGCCCCAACCAGACTATCCAGCTCTCGCAGACTGGCAGCATACACTCCACTATTTGGGTGATTATCAGTGGTAGGGGCATCTGGAGATAGTGGAGGGGCCAAGGGGACGTGCATATGAGCAAGTGCTATGTAGAGCAGATAAGGTTGTCCTCGCTCACTGAAAATACAATTAATAAAAGGAAACTGTGTCAAAAAAATAAGGCTGGCGGATGCTGCATTGAAAAAATAAACTATTGGCTTACAAGCAGATTTGTATTAAAGCTAAATGACCTGACAAACTCTTCATTCACTGACTGCCAAATGCTATTTCAGACACTTGTCACAGCAACATAACAGTAATCCTGGACAAACACAGTTATGGGGTACTTGGAGAGCAGCCATCAGCGGTGTATTTCCTGCTGATGATGCCTCAGGATATCTGCCATGCTATTGTGCTGCATTGTGCTTCATTCAAAAGCTCCAAACCAGCTTCTACATCAGAATTACCCATTTTTACTCATGCTTAAACTGAAACAAAACCATGTCTGTCAAAAAACAAGCAGTTCTGTGCTTGCAATTTAATTTTTCCATCCAAAACACAGCATTATCAACTTAAAAGAGCTTCACTGATAAAAACAAACAAACAAACAAAAACCTTCTATGTCTTTACAGCTCATTACTTACAATCACAGCTACACTCGTTCAAATGATGCAGTCATGTAACATAAAGGCATGTTTTTTGTTATGTTTGTAAATTTAATATAGCATATTTCAAAAATATATACTCTACTGCTCTGTTAGCAGGCTATCCTGTTATTAACAATTTCCATCAGGAATGGTTCAGAAGTCATAAAGCACACCACAGAGCCATACTAAAACAAATATGTTTTTAGCTCATACAGTTCTTTACTGGGTTCAACCCAGTACTAGGAAGGTGTAAGGTCTGTGTAAATTAGTGCAACCTCATTGTACCTTGCATTGTGTATAATCCGGAGTGCAGCAGACTTGTATTGCTCTGTTAGTGTCCACAGGTCAAGCGGCTGCTCCACAATAGTGCTATTTTCAATCAGAGGAAGGCCGATTCTGGAATAACAACCTCCATGTATGTTCCTCTTCAATCTAGAGCACAAAAACAATAGATTGTAATAAAACTACATTTCGCTTGGTGAGGCCTTGGAAGAAAGAACTGGCATCCATTCATGGTTGTTATAGTATAGTAAAAAAAAAATACTTCTAATAAATAAATAGCTACTTGCAAAGTATTGCTAGTCACTGTGCAACCTATACTTTCATTATTGTGTGACACTGTCACAGTACTACACCTGATCACTTGTGGTCCATGTGAGTCACAGGGGAGGCACTGGGGCAGGTTATATCCTGGGATATCAGTACATCCCATGTCATTACTGAAGGGAATACCTAAGTAGTAGTCAAAACCTGCATAAGAGATATAGAAAATATTGCAAATATTGATCAAAGTATTAGCATGTTATCACCTTACCATATAAAAGGTCTTATCTCTCAACTCTCTACACGTGTCCTTATAGTAACCAGAGTAGTCAGCTATTTTTCCCTGCACTACCTGTTTATACCTGCCTGAGCACAAGGCTAGTCAGTGCTTTAAAGATGCTGATGTGAAACTTTTGTGGTTGTGGTGCAGGGAAGGGGATGGGACAGGGGCAGTTGTAAGTCTGTCCTGTGTGTTGTCAGGTGCAAATATGTTGTCTCACTAGACACAGCTGGTTGGAGGACGTGATTAGTGACCCTGTGCAGTCTGCTCCCTGCAGTGAGGTTGGGAAATGTTTCACAGATACCAAACAACAAAACTTAAGTGGAAAGATACAGCATTGTGCAACAGGAAAACTGTCTACATTAACCCACTGATCACTGTTTTATGTGAAACACACAAAAAGTATCGAATGCTCAACTGATAGATAAATTCCTGCACATTAATTTTTTCAGCATTTCTTCTGGCTGTATTGCTGCCGTTTTGCTAACTCTTAGCAGCTCTTAGCAGCTGACTATACACTCTTATACTTCTATAAATTCTCAAAGTATAGAATAGCTTGTGGTTTCCAGTTGAAACATACAATTTACTGTGATTTAGAACAGAGTTTTTGAAACCTTATCAGTACATTTAAATAAAATTGCGTATCAAATTGTGTATCAAAGGTTTACATATTGAAGTGACAAAAGCAAAAGTCTAATATACTCTCATGGTAAAAGAAAGCACAGTGTGTGTCGTTTCAAAGGTTTTAAAGGTAGAATGGTTTAGTTTTGTGATGTTAAATGTGAACAAAGACTTCTGCATTGATGTACCAAAGTATTGCAGAGTGAAATGTGAGGCCATCTGTCTGACAGCTTGTCCAACACATTACAGTGATCCCACATGTAGCAGCATATCCACATCAGAATGACTGACAAAGACAAAATCAAGATGTTATAATGGCCCAGTCAAATTCCAGACCTCAACCTGACTAAAATACTATGTTGGGGCATTAAAAGAGCTGTGCATAAACCTCAGCAACCTTTGAAAGCGAGGGAAGACAACATGGGGGACAAAGTCACACAGAAAATGAATATTTAAAATTATTGCTGCTAAAGGTGATTCTATAAGCTATTAAACCATGGACTACACTTATTTTTTAAACACTGCTTCCACATTTTGGCTCAGTTTTTGTTAAATAAATAATGACACAGTGTAATATATCATTATATTATTTTATTATATTATATTATTATGCTTATATTTTGCACTTAAATAGTTCTTATCTAAAACTAACTGCTATTTTTTCCACTAGATGAAGTTGACAGACACTTTGCTTAAATGTCCCACATACCTCTGTTAGTTGGACTGTATAGTCCATTGTGTCCAAGATGCCATTTCCCAATCATGGCAGTGTGATATCCTGCCTTCTGTAGTAGCTGGGGTAAGGTAACTTCAGACAGAGGCAGGCCAACTACAGAATTCACCCCGAAGTTGTGAGTCACCCCGTTTCTTAGGCCATAACGACCTGTCAGGATAGCAGCACGGGACGGAGAGCATGTCGAGGCTGGGGAGTGGAAGTCGGTCATCCTAGAGAATTAAAAACATAAAAATATTTTATCATCATACCACATTGTGGGTTTGTGTTATTCTTGAATTTTTTAAGTTTCTGTTTAGTTTTCATTATTATTCTAATCACATCAAGCTTCACTTTTTCTTTATTTCACTGTCATTTTAGTGAAATTTTCTTGCAAAATCACTGACTTCTGATTTTATTATTCTATTTCCCAGACTGTGTTCCCTGTTTTGTTTATGTATCTGTGCTTCATAACTTTCATTGTCTCTTTCATCTTGGTTAATGTGCAGGAGTCTTCTTGTCTCAATGTTATCTGACTTTTGGTTGTTGGCAGGTTTACATTGGAGAGTTCTTTTTAGCGTCTAGTTCTAGCTATCCTGCATGGCTTTGTGACTGTATGCATCTCTCATACTGACTCCTCTTGATATGAACCGTTTCCTTGTGTGTTCTGCTCTGTGTTATCTGTGTAAATACATGATCAAGATGCTTTTATGTCCTGTGTTTCATGTTTTCTGGATTTCTGTTTGTTCCGGTGTTGCCTGATGCCTTCTGTCATGCTTTCTTGTTGTTGTGCTTCCACTTTTGTTCCTTTTCCCATGGTCTGTGTGAGAACTTTGTCTTTAAAAGGACTCACAAATAAAGGCTCCACTTGTAACTTAACTTCCTGCCTCAAAGTCTTCCTCTAACATAATATCCCATATATTTTCTCTATGGACTTCAGGTCAAGCAAACTGGCTTGCTAATCAAACAGTAATAACATGGTCAACAATTTATTTGGTAGTAGTTTTGGCATTGCTGCTGTGACGGCCAAATCCATGGCCACACTCTAAAGTCGGTAACGCTTGTGTATTTTCATTTCTTCATTTGAACACAATAACACATTTTAGTTTCCAATAAGTTTATTGATTGGTTTGGATACATTTGTTCCATTTGTAAGCGCGCACGTTTAGGTTATGTATTCATACCAGTTCATTATTTTGTTTGACTTCTGACTAACTACTTACCTGCCATCATCCCTGGGAGTTGCCGGACAAAAGGGGGTGGACAGGGTTTGAAACCACTAAATACAAAGAGCGCTAATTGGACCGCACCACCACTTCCTGCTGAAGGGGAGAATGTGTATTTTCTTTCATTTAAAAAAAGCTTTCGTATTTGATTAGATATTTGAGTTTAGGGTTCAGTGGTTTTGATTTTCTTCTTTGGTGTTTAGTTTATAAACAAACCAGGCGGTACTGCATCATTTTCGTGGTTTATAATTGTGTTTTGTTTAGTTACCCCTCGTGTGTCATAGTGGTCTGATCAGCCATTATATATACCCTTGTGTGTCATTTCCTGCTTAGGTCAGTTATGTTTGTTTGGGCAGTTGCTTGGTTTGTTAAGTTTGCAGTCTTTGCCTGAGCTTCGATTTGTTTCTTTGATCTCTTTTATGAGCTCAACATTTGGTATTTTTGTAAATGTGATTTTTGGGGTTAAATAAATGGAAACCCTATTTTCTATTCATTCCTTTGAGTCCTCCTGCTTTTTCAACTTGGTCCATCACAGTTGCCATGTGCTATGCCTTGCTGGAAAAGGAAATCAGCATCTCCTTAAATAAAGAATGTCAATAGATGGAGGGCTCAAAAATGACTAAGCTGATTGTGGATTTCATCAAACACACTGAACCATCCTCCACCAATATGAGAAGATAGTATGGCACTCAAAATCACAGACTCCCACCGGACTTGTATTCTTAATCTCTCTGGTGTTCCTCTAGAGTGCAGGTCCTCGATTTCTAAACACAATATTGACTTTTGTCTAAAAAGAGAACGTTGGGCCACTGAACAACAGTCCGCTTACTTTTCCCCTGAGCTCAGATAAGATTAGACTTAATTAGAAATGCAAAGGTCACAGCTCTTTTTCAGAAGACAGCAATGTGTGCTACCTCTTGATGCACTGACAAAATCTTCACTCCACTCCTTGTAATGCTCTGGAGGTTGGAACCATCCCTGTTGCTTGTACATCTTTTCCTGTGACACTAATTATTAACTAATTGTGGTAGTGTGGTTAATAAGAATTACTTATTATTAATCTCTAGCTCAGTTCCAGAGCATGCCTTCATCCTGTGTTGCTCACCTCAAACCCAACCGGCCGTGACAGATGGCTGCCCCTCCATGAGCCTAGCTCTGCTAGAAGTTTCTTCCTGTTAAAAGAGCATTTTTCCATCCCACTGTTGCCAAAGCGCTTACTTAATTGAATTGTCCCCTCCAGTCCACCTTCCATTAATATTCTTTGATACAGTACCCTGTGAACACCAAGCCTTTTTAGCCTTTATGACTGTCAAAGCAGCAGTATTCTCCATCACTGAGTTTACTAGTACTGAACTATATATGCTGGTGTACTGTGCCTCAGATAATAGTATTGAAATACTGACATCAAAAACACCCAAGGGTAGAAACATCCGTCTGATACATAATAAAATAAGAAAAGGTTCATAGATCTGAATCAAATTCAGTACCGTAGTCCTTGCAGGGCCATCAGGTTGAGGTAAGGTGTGTTGTTTGCCCTCTCTTCGAGCTGATTAGCATCCAGATCACCCCAGCCAATGTCATCTGCCAGTACGATGATGAAATTGGGTTTCTCTTTGGGTTTATCAGCTGTGGGTCCATGCTGGGACACTGTGTGGAGCAGCAGCCCGAATAGCAGCATTGCAGCAAGAGGAAGCTGGGGTGTGCCCTCCGCCATTTTGAATCAAAACCTGCAAAAGATTACTTGCAATTATAACCTTAATTCCCCAAAAAGGGATGCGTTGTAATAATAAAAACAGAAAGCAATGATCTACAAATCTAAAAGCCCATATTCTAATCACAATAGAACAAATAGAGCAAAGAAAACATAGAAATATTTCACAAAGACTGTTTGTTCACTTTGAATTGTATGGCAGCAACACAGAGACTGAAAAGGAAGGAACAAGACTGAAAATCAATATGCTCGTGATAGCTCCTCCGTCATGGTCGTGGATCTTTTCACTCAGCATTTTGAGTTATGGACTAAGATTTATATTGTTTAGTATTCTGAGTTATTAGTTCTAATTTTTTATCCATGGATTGTAGATATCAATGGTTTTTATCCTTAGGCTGTAGTTTAGTTCTTGGTTTTAGTTTGTTTACGTTCTCTTCCTTTTTGTTACATCTCCCTCTGCATTTCCTGACACCTAACACAGAGAAGTCTCCTTTTCTGCGTTCAGTGTTCTCCCGTTTTAGTTACTTCCTGTTTTATTTTGGTAAACTTTGTCCCAGGTGTTTAGCTTTCGGCTTTACTTTCCCAAGTCTTGTTTCCGTGATTGGTCCCAACTATGCTCCCACCTGTTTCCTCTTCTTTGTCGTCGTCTGAATGTCCCCTTGTTTCTTGTCATTTCTTTCCCACTTGGTAGTGTGTTGTCCTTGTTCCACGTCCACTAATGATTATCGGTTGTTGATTATTAGCTCAGCTTTTGATGTAAGAGTTCCATAATAAACCTGCCTTTGGAGCTTATTTTCTATCAAGAGTCCTACATTTTGGTCCACATACTTCCCACCACACTGCCAAATCGTGACAGCCTCAGGAGGAAGTGCATTAAAATCTGCATATGCAGGTTAAAGCTCTACTGTACAAAGCAGAACCAGTGTTTGCACATGATCCTGAAACGCTGCTGTCTGCTCTGGGCAAAAGTGAAGTTAAAATGGACTCAGGCAAAGTGAAAAACTGTTCTTTGGTCAGACAAATCAAAATTTGAAATTATTTTTGGAACACATGGACATCAAACAAAGGACTATCTGGCTTGTTATCAGTGCTTGGTTCAAAGACCTGCAACTCTGATGGTACGTGGATGCATCAGTTCTTATGGAATTGTCAGCTTGCACACCTCAAAAAGCAGCATCACTGCTGAAGGGTATATACAAGTTTTAGAGCAACATCCAGATGACATTTTTTTCAGTGAAGTCTTTGTATATTTGAGCACGATGAAGATAAACCACGCACTGCAACGATTACAGCAGCATGACTTCATAGGAGAAGAGATCAGGTGCTGAAGTGAAGACCTTTCACCAGCTGAAAACATCTGACAAAAACGACCCAGTACAATGTGACCATATTTCTCTCTCAAATGTCCAGCAGCTGGTCTCCTCAGATTATGAGCTGTTGTTAAAAGAAGACTTGATGCTACAGAATGGTGAACATGCTAGACATCCCTGTGTATCAACACCGCACATCAATAATACAGCTTTATTAACTGTATTAATAAGTTAATAAAGCTTATTAATACAGTGCTAATAGTTTTAAATCTGAGTGTTTGTGACTGTTGTGCAGTCTAGGATCAGAGTATTGTAAACTAGCATGGACCAAGATGCCGCTATGTTTAAGCTTCTATGGAAAATTACTAACTACATTTCAAGATTTTGCAGAGTAAGCTTACACAGAATAAAGAGATCAGTCGATCCAAATTACCTTAAATCATTTCAAAACCTGTTACAAAACCTGTAATAAGAGACGCTATCTCTCTAATCATGCAGGTAGTGTTCCTGTTGCAACCCACTTTTCATCAAAGCAGCCTAGTTTGTTGAGGGCAAATCAGTTAGCCTCTGATCACGACCCGTGCTCGACTTTCTGCTTCATCACACAAGCACGTGTGATGTTTGTCTAGTTCCTAACAGTTTTAAGATGGTATCAGCATTTGTGGTTAAGAATTAATCAACAAAAAAGCTGAAATTTTATAGGTGCATCAAAAGAGTCATCAGTAAGCCCACTGGGTCAGATGTCAGTGAGTAAAATCTTTTGGCATAGAGCAGCAGAGTTAGTTCCTTGGACAGTATGTGTTTTTTAAAGAATCCTTAAGAAAAAAACAAGTATTACATTATGTATGAATGGACAGTGTAACTGTAGAAGGATAGCTAAAAAGTGCAATCCTTAATTCGGGTAAATGGCAGTCATCACTTTTTAACCAAACAAAGTTTAGGGATTTAAAAAACAAACAAACAAACAACAAATCTGTACTTTTCTGATTTGACAAAACGTTTTTCAAATATTCAAGCCAGAGGTTGGGCACAAACTCCCAGTCTGTCTCTCTCTCTCTGGCCAGCTATTAACTCAGAGCACCGCTCAAACAACACCCCAAGTTAAAGAACTTTGTGTGTGTATGTGTGTTTAGTTTGCCGGGGTACTATGAAGAACTGGCTGCAACCAGATCTCTTTAACCCCTTCTTCCACCCCCCACCCCGTTCTCGTTCATGAATGTCAGCTTTTATCTGATACAGCATGCTTGTACACGTGCTTACATATATGTAATATATGTCAGTGTGGGTGTCTGTGTACACGTGTGTGTCCTTGTGATAAAAAAAAAAAACGCCTGTGGAAATATGTGCACCATAAGTTAGCTTAAGTTTGAAAGTTTATTGACGTCGCTCGCGCGCCACTTACGGGACGCAACGAGCGAAGACAGGACCCTCTGAAAGTAGCTTCTTACAGGTGAGACAGCTCACTCCGACTTATTACAGCCATGTCATTACAAACGAATACGTTCGCTTTTAATTAGCTACTTCAAATAATTATCCGGCCAACACGCGACGCACAAATACTTACAAACTATTTGTGAGCACTTATTTAGACGTTATTGCCCAAGGGTATCACGCGCCCCCGCAGACGGACCGGATTGCGTCAGTCGCACGAGAACGGACCGTTGGGGTGGGGCACCCAAAGGTTAACATACCACCCGCGTCTCTGGCTCTTAATTTAAAGTTATTTCTTTACAGCTAAATATTGTTCAGTGGTCAATTTCGGGCTGTAATTAAACCGTTCTATTTTATGTTATTTAATTTTAAAGCACATATATATCATATTTCTCTATTAATTTGGATCCACACAAAGACGATAAAGGTAGAAACATTTCAAACGCCTGAAAAAACCCCAAAAGAAAAAAAACAAAACAAGCTGCAGTCTGTGGTTGTCAGTTAGTCTTTTTCAACGCCTTAAACATGTCTAAATGTCGATTATATCCTTCGGGATTAGTTTCGTCTTGTGACTACTTTCCTTGATGCATTTGATAATATTTAAGAAACGGATCACTTAGGTTATGAAATGATACTTTTAAAGAGCCGAACCATTTGTGCGTACTGATTAAACATTAGTTAATTTGTTAGTAAATTAGTTAAATGTTGACCTTTAAAAAACAGTTTATTAAAATCAGTTTTATTTATATATCACCAAATCACAAAAACAGCCCCCTTGAGAGGTTTTATATTGTAGTTTACCCTACAATATATATATAATGTATATTATTACAACAATAACAGAGAGAAAATCCGAACAGTCAGACAGTGGGAAGGAAAAACTCCCTTTTAACAGGAAGAAATCTCTGGCAGAACCAAGCTCAGGGAGGGCAATCCATCTGCCACAACTGGTTGAGGGTGACTCACCAGCTATTTTATTAGGTACACAAGACCAAAAACCAAAAACTATCCCCCACACCATTACACTACAACCACCACCAATCTTTTATGTTGTTTATGCAAATTCTAACTCTACCGTGTGAATCAAGACTTATCTGACCTGGCAACATTTTTCCAATCTTCTATTGTCCAGTTTGGACATGAGTGACACCCAGTGTGGTCTTCTGCTGCTTTAGCCCATCTGCTTCAAGGTTTGATGTGCTGTTCATCCATAGATGTTTATTTGCATACCTTGGCTCTAACAAGTGGTTACGTTATTGCTGCCTTCCTATCAGTTCAAAGCAGTCTGGCCAATCTAATCTGACCTCTGTAAAGCCCAGAGATGATTGTGTGGGAAAATCCCTGCAGACCAGGCCATCTGGCACTAACAACCATGCCAGGTTCAAAGTCAGTTAAATCAACTTTCTTCTCCATTCTGATGCTCAGTGACCATGTCTACAATCCTAAATACACTGAATTTCTGCTATGTGATTGGCTGAGTTAACAGCCAATCACATGTTCTACTGCTTGAGTTAACAAGCAGTTTATCTAATAAAGGGATGTGTAAGCATATGCATAAAATTAAAATGTTAATGGAAGATTCACTGAACAGCTTAGTAAGTGTCACAAAATATATGTTAAAATGTTTTTTTTAATTTTATTAGTCCTTTATTTATCCAGGTAAAAAATCTCATTGAGATTAAAAATCTAATTTTCAAGAGAGACCTGGCATCATGGCAACAACAGTCAAAATGTGATCCATTGATGTGCTTGTGTGTGTTTGCTTTTGCATGTAATAATAAAGAATATGCATGATGACAGACTTTTATCATTCTGGTCATTCACTGATATTTACATGTTTTACAGAAAAGAATACAGAGTAATTGTGTGGCTCAAGAGTTGGGAGTTCGCCTTGCCGGTTCGAGCCCCAGCGTGGACAGTCTCGGTCGTTGTGTCCTTGGGCAAGACACTTCACCCGTTGCCTACTGGTGGTGGTCAGAGGGCCCGGTGGCACCAGTTTCCGGCAGCCTCGCCTCGGTCAGTGCGCCCCAGGGCGGCTGTGGCTACACACATCACCAGTGTGTGAATGTGTGTGTGAATGGGTGGATGACTGGATGTGTAAAGCGCTTTGGGGTCCTTAGGGACTAGTAATAGTAACTAGCCATTTACCATTTAACCTGTTAGCAGTCGGACGTACCGCCCACGGTACATTGGATGGTTTAGGGGACTAATTGGACTGCTAAGGGGTTAACTGAAAATTTACAGCAGGTGTATAGAATGCCATAGTTGTTTGTTTGTTTGTTTGTTTTTCAACAATATATGACATGTAATATAAGAAGCCTGTATATCAAAAACAGGATTTACACTATGCTTAACATACCAGCACAGCTTATGAAGGCTAGGTTCAGAAATTTTACAAAATCTGGTAGGAGGGGGATACTTACACAACAGGTTTGCAGCTCTGAAGAGTTATGAGGTCAAACAAACCACGCTGGAGATTATAAATCCAAACACAGGTGGGTTGGGAGACCTGGGAATCCCATAAAAAATACTCAGATGCATGGAAAATGTATAATTCCTGCACATAATTTCACAAAGGAGCTGTATTTCTATATCACCTGGTGGTACATTTAAGGATTTAGGATTTAATCTGTCATTATTGCTTCACTTTTTTCTCCCGTTCTTACAAAAATAAAAACATATTTGCTCAGCTTCATTAATAATTGATCTGGGAGAATGGAGAGACTGAACTTCAGCGGCTGTTGCCTTTCCCCCTCCTGACCATCTTTTGTTGCAGCACTGCCAGTGTTTGTACATTAAACAGATGTCCGTAAGAATGTACAGAGAGACTTTATTTAAGAGGCAAGCAGCTAAAGAAAGACCGATATAAAAGAGGGTGTAACACTATATGAACTTCTACTGGAAAGACCAGCCAGTTATCAAGTCAGCTGATTTGAGTAATTTGACAAGGATCAGGCTTACCACCTCTTACTCAGACTGTCTGTGATCAGAAGAGGAAGACTTCAAAAAGCTGTGACTCAGTCCTCACAGAGCTGAAGCTGGCTTTTGTGCGGCAGGTACCTACAGCACCACAGCAGCGCGTGCGCCCCCTGATGCTGGATCGTTTATTGCTAGAAGAAAAAAAAAAGGCAACTCGCTTCTCCTTACATTTACCGCTCAGGCTGCCGAACGAGAGCAATTTCCAGTTTAAGATGAATTTTCCCCGAATGCGTCATTAAAGTATTCCTGCCGGTTTGTGTGAGCGAAACGGAATTGTGGGTTTGATCTGTAATTACTTACAGCGAGTCCCGGCCAGTGTCCTGCGGCTATGGGCGCATTCTCGTTCCGCTCGCGTTGACGCGTCAGAGCGCCTCTACAGTAACAGTCCAGCATTTGTTGCCACCCTACTTTGTGTTTTTTGTCTTAATTCGATCATCCATTCAAAGTACGCACATTTGATTTATTATTATTATTACCTTTTTTTTTTAATTGATTACTTTGCAGTTATGCTAATCCGCTGTTTTTCTTTCCAGGGCATGGGATTGAGTGGTTTCTTGGGGCCCAATGTGTACTCGGAGGTCCCCGACGGTGGCTGGGGATGGGTGGTGGCTGTGGCATTTTTCTTGGTGGAGGTGTTCACCTATGGCACCATCAAAAGCTTTGGCATCTTCCTCCAGAATTTGATAGATGAGTTTGGAGAGACCAACAGTCGAGTCTCCTGGATTGTTTCCATTAGTGTGTTTGTCATGGCATTCAATGGTAAGCACATGTGTTGTTGCTATGTGGCTGCAGCTTTAAAAAACTTAACATTACATGCGTACAAAAATAACATTGAAATAATGAGAATCGCTGTACCACTTAGCACCTTTTGCTTCCATGATGACCAACCGCTTTGGCTTTCAACTTGTTGTCATGACTGGAGGACTGCTTATTACTTCTGGCACCATCGCCACCATCTTTACCGGCTCCATAAACCAAATCTACATCACCTACGGATTAGTTGCAGGTATTCATTTAGTCACTTTTTCACTACTTTTCCACTTCAAAAAACTTTGCATACAATGCTGTTATTCTTTGAATTTCTTGTACATATTTATTCAACTGTGCAGGCATGGGTTACTGTCTGACCTTCCTCCCCACGGTGACCATCCTTTCTCAGTATTTCAACCATCGGCGATCTCTGGCCACTGCTGTCGCTTCTACTGGAGAGTCCCTGTCAATGTTTGCTTTGGCACCAGGTGGGATGTTTTTTATAAAGACACTTTAAAGACAAGTGTGAGTGACGGGGGTTAGAAAAAACGTGATTAATATTCCCAAATAATATCAAGAAAAGATTACAGTTTGCAACAGTTTCAAGATCACATTTTCATTTCATAAGCCAGATCTTGAACATTACATACTTAATACTCGTGCAGATTTGTTTGTGGACACTCATGGAATGCCTCTTCTTCCCTCTTAGCCTTTGCAGCATTAAGGGACCATATTGGCTGGAGAAATACCATGGCAGTATTAGGAGCTTTGCAAAGCGTCATCATCATCTGTGGCGCATTGCTTCGGCCGATAATTATTAAACCCAATGAAACGCTGAAACCAGAGGCTGACACCTTAACCTTAAAAGATCTGAGCAAACATAATGACTGTACAGAGGGCACAACTTCAGGGGTCTCTGTGACAAACAAGGCATTCTCTGATCAAAATACCTTCTGCAGTTTGACTAACGAGCTAACTACAGGCTCTGTGAGCACTGCAGACTCTGGTGTTCAGTCTCTAAGTGACACTGACAGTGGCAAGCAACAGGAGACATCTTTACCTCACAAAGAAGCAAAGGTGGAGATTGAACGGGAACAACTGGAAGAAAGCAAGGGAGAAATAAAAACATCTGAAAAAGAGGAAAAAACAAGCAGAGATGCAGAAAAACAAGCGATGAAAGAGGAACTAAACAATGCAGCTGACAAAAAGTTATCTGAAAACAATTCCAAACTCTTGGACTTCTCCATCCTCAAAGAATGCAGCTTCATTTTCTATTCTCTCTTTGGACTGTTTGCCACTCTGGGCTTTTTCGCTCCACAGCTCTACATCATCCAGCTGAGTGAGAGTCGAGGAGTCGAAAAGGACCACGCGACTTACATGCTCTCCACCATAGCCGTGGCTGAAATCTTAGGCCGATTCTCTATTGGATGGATCCTCACACGGAGGCAGTTTAGGAAGAAGAAGCTTTTGGTGCTTTTAGCCTGTGTGATTACACTGACTGTGGTGCTGGTGGGATTTACTTTGGTCACAGAGTTTTATGGCCTAGCTGTGTGCTGTGCTCTCTACGGGTTCTTCCTGGGAACTGTGGTGTGCACCCACATTCCTCTGCTGGCTGAGGATGATGTGGTGGGCATAGAGAGGATGACTTCAGCTGCTGGCGTCTATGTTTTCATCCAGAGCTTTGCTGGGCTGGCAGGACCACCACTTGGAGGTACTGAGGAATGACATATTTACTGGACATAACCTCCAGGATCAACTTTACTACAAATGATACTATATCTTAAAACAATATATATTTTAGTAGTGAAAAACACACATGTTCATTTATGGGAATCTTATACTTGTAGTTACAACTCATAATCTTGCAAAATACACACAAACCAAAAGTATAAAGTTTGGCTGGATCATCTAGATCAGGATATTTGATTCAGTCCCTGCAGAGCATGACAAGACACAATGCAATTGCTTCCAGCCTTTGTTTAAGATGAGTACATAGACCTTTTGACAAGCTGGCTTTTTAGTTCTTACTTCTACCTCCTTTGCTCCCCAGGCATGCTGGTGGACATGACCCATAACTATGGATCAGCCTTCTACTCTTGTGCAGCTGGCATGGCTCTGAGTGCTTTGTTCCTGGGTTTGGTGAAGCCTGCTAAGAGAGGATTTTCCTGTATGAGGAGAAGACGCTCCGAAAGCAATGCAGCCCACAAGGAGGAGAGTGAAGAGCAAACTGAGGAGAACTAGAGATCCAAATGATTTCTCTGACTTTGACACTAAGTGATGTAGAGGGTGTTTTACCTTTTAAGCTGATGTAAAATGAGAGTAATAAAGGGTTCAAGCCATAGAACGGTAGTTAAAGGCTAATGCTGATAAACTGTAACAGCATGAATACACTGAAGAGAAAGACGCTTGCTAAGTGCTTAAAATCTGCCTTTGTAGGTCTGGTTTCTGACAGCAATCTCAAAATTTTTTAGACCACAGTATCTAAGTAATAATTGTGCCTTAATTACCTGATATACCAAACAGTGTTTTTAACAGTGTCAGTACCTTTAAATTATCTTTGAAGAAGCTTCATTTAGTCTTGCACTTAATGGATGGCAGTGACAAAGGGTACACTCAGAGCGATTAAGCGTTAAGGGAGGTGTCTTAGTTTGACAGGAGACTTTAACACTGACGCTCAATAATTACGTCAGTGATCAGTTCAATAACAATAGCCAGACAAAATGTGATGCTAATGTTGCAGCAAGAACAATCAGTTGCACAGATCTTTGTTACACTTGTTATGGGAAATACCTGAAGCTCAGGAGAATTTGATTATATGTGTTTTACTTGCAATCAAATCAAACTGTCACTTAGTTAACGGTGCACTGCTATTTAATACGGGATGTCAACCTGCAAACAACTTTTGTATCAAAAACGTGTTTGTTCGTAATAAAGCAACACAGGTGAACGTGGTTTATTCTCTAAAACCCAGCAGACAAACTGACAACATGTTCATTCACTGAACACAACATTTATTTGAAAACATGCAAATTAATCCCAGAATGCACAGATACACTGACAGAAAAGAAATTTGCTGGCTTAGTCTTCCAAAACCTGTAAACCTATAAATGCTAACATTATATGATAAATCTTATATACATACTACATGTTTAATTGAATTTACATTGTGCAAACACAGGTTTCCAAAGTGCTACCATCACGTCATTAAGTAAAATAGAGTTTTTTTAGTGTTTTAGTCTATGATTTTAAGTGCTTTCTAAGCATCACATTGCACTGGGGGCAATATTTTTCAGATTGAAGGAGCTGAAAAATAAACCACTGACCTTCTGATCAGTAGATGACCCACTCAACCACGCAAGATGCCCATTACATATGGTTTTGGGCTTTAATCAGCACAGTTCAGTAGACTGTTTACAGTGGCTAGCCAATACTTAGACTTTTGATACATAAAATCTACTTTGATAATCAAACAGCAACACAAATGTTAAGAACAGAAAAAAATTGGATGGAGGGTGTAAGAAAGCACTCTCAAGTACCTTCATCAAAACACCAAATGACGGAGGAGGTACGGCTTTCTATTACTCCAGTAGTGTTAGACCTGAAGAATAAACATTTTTGGGATTGTAAAAAGTGCTTGTATGACTGAGTGGATGAATGCAATTGTTACGTCTCCCCGAGGGCAGGAGGGGATAACACAACAACTCCGGAAACTCAGTACAGGTGT
>NW_005187406.1:1159966-1193735 GCF_000239375.1 Pundamilia nyererei
GAAAACGACGTAGCTCCCTTCTTGTAGATGGAACTGGAAAGGTTGAAATGGCATGGATCTTTGCATCCACTGGGCATACCTTTCCTCCTACAATCCCATACATTTTTGGGATTGTAAAAAGTGCTTGTATGACTGAGTGGATGAATGCAATTTATAAAGTGCTCAAATAGAGTAAAAAAGAACTATTATTGATCCTTTTCCAGTATTTCCAAACACCTGCAGACCCAAAGTTTGGATGCATTAAAGGCTTCGGTGGGTTTTGTAAAGTGAGGTGTGGTATGGCTGGCTGATGCCTTCACTGATGTTTGAGTCTGATCCTCGTCCATCCAGTGAAGTAAGGCCTGATAAACAGTAAAAAAAAAAAAAAAAGTTAACTGATGTTTATTATATTATTTTATATTATTCAAAATATAAATATTATAAAAATATTATAAATATTAAAAATAAATATTATTTATTTTTTATGATTTTTATTTGATGTATTTCTGTGTATCTTTCCATTTTTTATTTTTATATGCATTTTCAATACTGTGTGGGAGATTCTTGCATTCTTGCTTTGACAGTGACTGTTACCAGATGCTTCATAAACAACAAATAAGTGCAGTGTGATGACATTTCCACAAAACGTGGAAAACAAAATAAAGTACGAGAAAAAAAAACGGCAAGTTAAAAATCAAGCCGGCACTGTGAAGCAGCCTGTGTGAAATATGTTTTTTACTATCTACTTGCTCAGCACATTGGGGTCAAAATTCAGTCTGATTTAAAGGCCCACTGTGAACTCAAGCATGTCAGGTAGGCTGAGGACACAGTGCAGCGCATAGATTTAGCTAGAAATCTGAAATAATCAATATTTTTAACCCATGACCCCACATCAAATAAGTACTCAGATGAACTCTCACTATTCCAGCACAGAGTATACAAAGACTATATCTTTGTTAAAATAACAATGGTCTGATAAACTCCAATTAATGTCTTGCTGGTGCTGTATTTATTCAATAACAAAATAGTAAAGAGAGTAAAGGGATTAATATTGTAATTATCTCCTTGTCTTCAGCAATCAATGTGTCATTACCTTGTATCTTTCAGCTATATTGAAGCCGATTGCGAACTGCAGTTTGCGAAGGCAGATGGGACAAAAGTCCAAGGGCCTTCGATCAGACTCATCGAGGTGGTTGGAGCCTTGCATGACACAGCTCAACCACTGGCAATGTGAGATTCCAAACATGTGGCCGATCTCGTGAGTCATTGTCTGGAGCAGAAACACTAAAGTTACAATGAAGACTAAAAACAGACACAAGAGTGAAGGTTTACAAGGGTCTATGGAAATAAGTGCTTTGATAAGACGTGTTGATACAAGTGGGCAGATCATGACCACTGGCAAACCAACAATAACTAAATACATTAAGTAAACTGAGATGTTTCTTAGTAACCTTGCAGGATCGAAGCAGCAGAGAGCTAGTGATCGGTGGAGTGTAATAGCCGTCAAACACAGAATAATCCTTCTGCCTTGGCTGAAGATGCTTCTTCAGCCTTCCAGCATAACTTCTCTTATAGAAGTTGTCATCATATCTGGCAAAACTGAAAACGCCCATTCCTGTACACATTTAGGAAAAATTTGAGGAAAGGAAACAGGAAGCTATCTCCCCTCTAATGTATTTCACTTTAGCACTATCTAGTGGCTACTCAGTCACATTGCATCACACACAAAAAAACTAAGCATCTCCTCCACAATGCTCATGGAACAAATTGCATCAAGACTGATTTGTGTTTGAATAACCTAGTGCTTTGCTTTTAGAAACCTCACCCTCTGTCAGAGAAGCTTGTCCAAAGACAAAGTTCCATGAATCTTTGGGGTAGAGGTCAATCATTGTGATTCCAACAATACAAAAAGCATCTTTTGGTTTCCTCTTCTTCAGAAATTGCAGCAGATCGCCTTTAGTTAAAGAGAAAAACAGTACTGACAAAGAAAATTGCACCAACCCAGATTGACACTGCAAGGAAAATGTCCAAAGTCACTAACTGATATGGAAAATTGTTAAATGTACGTTTTTTGTTTTTATTTTTAAGTCATTACCAGTAAGGATTTGAAGGTTGTAAGAGTTACTGTTGACCCTGAAAGAGCACTTTGTTTCAGACACTGCAACTGCTGGAAGCAACTTCACAGAAAGCCCGTAGAAGAAGGCTTGGCAGTAATCTCGCAGCCACTCCATATACTGGTCTGTCTGGGCAGCAACTTCTCCAAAAGAACCTACAACAAACAAAGTGCAGAATTAAGCCTAAGCAACCAAGTGGCATGCTGAATTTGGAGACCACACCCTTTTGTTGCACACACTAGACATACTTTACCCATTTGTAATGCCCAAAATTAACTGACTATAGTTTTTTCTTTCTCATTTTTTCTTCTCATGCTCTCTATGTCCACTGCTAAGGGCATCAACTGAAAGCTACTGAATCCTGTAAGAAACATTTCACAACTCCCCACACATACTCCGCTAGAACTGAGAGAAATAGAGATTCTGAGTACATGACATGCAGATATGCACACCTATGGTTTGAATATAAATAGTACTCTGGCTTTCATTTGGGGTCTTGCGATAAGGTTTTCTGTAGAAGGCCTCAAAGTCTTCGGGCTCCTCGGGGTGAGCGAGGATCCAGTCAGAGTCAGAGTGCACGGTGAGGAGTTGGAAAAGGGAACCCGGCTGCCCAGCGTGGAATCCTTCCTCCAGAAGGCGCTTTTCTTCTTTTGTGTACTTACTATAAACCTTAGTTAAATACTGAGAATTGGAGACCAAAGCTGTATGGAGTTTCTCTGGAGTGTACTGGATCACCTTCATCTGCAGGAGAAATGCATTGCATTAACTTGATTACCCTGCAGACAAAACAATGTTTTTTCCCATCTTTTATCCCCCCATCACATAAATTGATTCTTTTTACTCCTTTTACATGGATGTCTTGCTCTCTTTGGATGCATGTGGCAAGGAAAAGTGTGACATTTTGAGAAATGTATTTGTAAATGTTTTTGCTTTCTTGCCGAGAGTTAGATAGGAGGACTGATCCACTCTAGTGTTTTGTGATAAACATTAAGCCACCAAGAGATCAAAGTAAGCTAAACTAAAATTAAAAGGGAGTGACTGCACCTGGCCAAAACAATTACAATTACGGTCCGACTACTTTGGATTCTCTGAAGGGAGGTACCGTGTGTAAAATGGCTGTACTTCCTGAACAGTTATTCTAACTCTTTTGTCAAACCCCTTCAATATAAAAGCTAAATACTTATGCACTAATTGTAGGCTAATTATATAAGGTCAGTCCAGTTCTGTCAGCAGCTAAATAGCGGAGACTGGAAGAAGAGAAAACCATTATCACACATTAATAGCAGCTACATTACATTACAGTAAATATAAACTCACAAGCTAGCTTAATGCTATATGATATTTTCTAAAGAATAGTTAGCAAACGCGTTTTTGCACTTTTGTTCGACACACAATAAAAAAACACTTAAAACACTTAAAAGTACAAATAAGGCAAATGGGTCAATAGAGAAGGATACAATAATGAGAAAATACCTTAACCGATACTTCTATTTGTTCACACCGGAAGCTATGTTTACGTCATGTAAACAGAGGGGCGGGGTTAAAGAAAAAAGAAAGCTCGCAGTCGCGATTGTCTTCCAAAAGACTTCGGAGTATCACGTATTGTAGTGCAGACATTAAAATCAGATTTATCGTAAACTTGCCGGTCTGGTTTCTCGTAGCGGACTGTTGCAAACTAAAGAGAACAATTCAACACGCTTATTGGCAAGTAGACGTCATACGAAAGCGGAAGAACTTTCGGTTAGTGCAGCTAAAGTTAGCTAGATAAGTGGCTACTCAAACGGTAGCAGGTAGCAGCTAGCGGGCTAGCTTGCTTCTTTGCTGTCATGACCGGGGCTCCTCGAGATTTCACAGCGTAAACGAGAATACCTAGCAACTTGCTTGTTAGCTTTTATTCGTTCGGCTAAATTTGTGGCCCCGCCGAGACGCTGGCAGAGCGGAGATTTTTTGCTTTCCTGTGGCTACCGGTGCTTCTTCAGCCGGCTGAAGATAGCTCGTTTTACACACCCTGGACTTCCCAGTGAGATGAGAGAGAGCAGCATTGCCAAAGCATTTAAATAAGACATCTTAACCCGGCTGACAAGGAGTGTCAACCTTTCTGTTTGCCAAAAATAAGCATCCGATAAGACTGGAGAAATGCTGACTGACAGCAGGTAAAGACGAGAACATACATTTTCACAATATTTCACAATTATTTATTATAGGATCATCACCATATGGAAAAATACACTGAGTTATTATGTCATTGTAATTCAATGTTATGACTAAGTCACATTTTTCAGGCATCCAAGTTCTAGTCATATAATATAGCTTCATACAGACCCCAGTAAAGCTGTGTAAGTCTGTATGGTCTCATAGTACCAGTGCCACATGCCTGTTCATATAACTGCTTCAGCCTGTGTTGCTATTTTTGGTTCCTCGTCATGTACTCTCTTTCTGATACTCTTGGCTTCCTCCGCCCAATCTGTCTCCCCCTCCCTGCATCATTTCTGTCACACAATCTCTCTGTTCCTTGCATCGCTGTTTTGTACAGGAAAAGGCACCATAGCTGCGACAGCGAGGAAGACCAACAGCTGAGGCCTCAGGCCAAGAGGTCAGGAGGGGGTCCCTCGTTGCTTGTATCAGATTTGGACTCAGAGGTGAGACACATACATAGATTGTGGATTTGCTCCTGATTGTCTATAAAAGTTGACGTCTTTTACCTTATAATGTAAATCTTGCTGCATTTTTGCAGATAGAGCACGTGTCTTGGGATCACATACAGTGCGCCGCTGTCAGAAAGAGCTTAGACCGTCTTTATTCACAGGCTGTGTATCCATCTGTGAAGCTGCTGTTTAGACTCCAACTCTGTTCTGTGTTTGCAGTCTTCCAGCAGTGACAGCAGCAATGGGATCAGCAGTCCAGAGAGAGCAATAGTGGCCACCACCAGACCATGCATACACAGCCAAAACAGCTGCAGGACCCAGGACCCCGTCAGCCCAAAGCCCGAAGTCTCTGCCAGCTCCTTGCAGCACGGTTTCCATGGTGATGGAAGAAGTGTCTCATATGACTACATCAACAGAGTCCTGAGGGAGGCGCACTTCAGCAGTCTGCAGACCAGAGGACGACCAGGGTCAACATGACCGTGACCTCCGGCCCTCGCCCGACCTTGCCTCCTGACCATTTTGTCCCTCACCCATCAGTGTCAACACTGCTGGCATGATGGTGCCTCCCAGAAAGCCTCAATAACACCATGGGGTCAGGTGTAAGGCGATGATGTGTAGGGAATAGGGTTGCAACAGTATGAGATTTTCACTGTCTCTGAAAATATTATGGTATTACAAAGTTCTTATCATTATTATTATTAATAACAACTTTTTTATTGATTGAAATGTATGTGGCATGATAACTTTCAGTTGTCGTACCATCGCACACGACATATTATGAAAACAGCATACAGCTGCAACCCCACTGGGGAGGTTTATGGATCCTGGGCTCACCCCCACCTCGACATGTACCATTTGTCAAGATCATAAGCACATCCGCCTTTCCATGGCCCAGCCACTGTGGTTTTCTGTGCAGTATTGATGTGTACGTGTGGATTTGTGTGTATGTGTGTGTGTATGCATGCACCCCGTGCACTTTATGAAGAGGTCTCCTTCTCTTTACATGCGTGCGTCGATGCGTGGACATTTTCATTGGTGCTAATCACAAGAAAAGTGTGATGATGATGATGATGATCCAAAGTGCTTGCAGAACTAAATAAAGCTAAGCACTTTACTCTGGAAGTCTTTCTGTTTACTCTTGACTGGGACAGTCGGTCGCTTGTTTCCATCAGAGAACTGGGAGTTATTGTGATCCCATATGGAGAAGGCCAATGGATTCACTCCTAAGGAGCACGATCAACACAATCCATTAAAGAATATTTTAGGCTTTGTTTTCTCTAACCAAAGCTATAAAGTTAGAGCATGCTACTTTTTGCAGTCACTGGCTAAATGAATCTAAAATGTCTAGGTGTGGTTGGTCAGTGGGTTTAAGAGGATGGAACAGAGATCCTCATAGACTTTTTGGCTGAAATCCAACCTTAGATTAAACCCTGGCTAATTATAGGTCCTTAAGAAGGCACTGTGGAAAGTGCAGGTCAGGCAGCACTCCGCTCGGCACAGCGCTTCTAACAAAAACAGACTCTTTAAAATAATTTAGAACCCAGTGTTTACTTGTTCCACATTGTGTATCTGTGTGTCATAAGCCGGTCAGCCATACTTGTTTATGGGTGGTTTAATATGACCAGTACACTGTGTTTGGAATAAAATGAAATGTAAAAGTGATTCATATGTAATTTCCCTGAATCATTTGAAATAAAGTGTTGCCAAAAGTGATGTGTGCAAACATGTCGGATAAAAAAAACAAAACAAATCACATCAAGACTGCGTAGTGGTTAGTGCTGTGACAAAAATACAGCATGCTTTATTGTCCTGCATGTTGAACAGCTTGGCTTGTGTTCACTGAACTGAAACACATCAGTGGCGTTCATTATAGTACAATTACGCTGAATTACGATTTAGGCGTGTAGTTTGAACTACATTCCACTGCAATAAATATGTAACTGAAACAATGAAGGCAAACCTTTGCTGAAATGAGAAATCCTTTATGACTGCTTACATATGATCAAACAGTCGAGACATTAGTTATGCACACACAATAACCCAAAAATATTAATTCCCCCAAGTTGTTTTTTTTTTTTTTTAAATCATGCACTCTACAAGTCTCATTTTAGTCAACAGAGCAGACATAATAAATAAATTTCTAAATTTACACTTGGAACATTTACAATGACTTAATAGCTTAGTACCAAAAATAATGGAAGACAACTCTCTTTTGATTTGAGTTCATAAGAAAAGCGACTGTAGTGCAAATTTCAAACAGAGGTTCTCCCCCTCAGAGGTTCAGGCCGTGCTGCAGAGGTGGAAGTTGTTACATAAAAGAAATCCTGAGAAAAAGCAACCACCAGTGTGCCCCGCAAAGCCAAAACACAGTAACTGCGTACTTTATTAGATTTAAATTTAGGCCTACATCTGTCATTTTACTATTTAAACATTATGATTTCACAGAAGTGTCATTTTTAGGGAAAATGGAAAAGTAGCAGGTTGGAGCATTTTTGTTTGCAAATGATGCAGGAACTAAAACTGGTGCTGCTGAAGACTAGCCTCGCTTAGACTTTGGTTTGGACTTTTATTTGATCAGCCTTCCAGATATTGAATAAGCCTTTTCATAAACCATGATTTTTTTTTTTTAAAGAAGTATTTATTCATTAGTTCTTTTCCCCCCTCATGACACATGTCAAGGCTGTGCTTTCCTTGCACTATGTAGAAAGGGGACCCATTATGTTTTTTATTTGCTTAAACAGATGGAAGTTTCAAATAATGAGGTCAGTGTTTGCTCAAGTAATTCTTGTAAACTAAAAGCTCAGGCTTCAGATTGATCGAAACATTTTTTTCCTACCCGTCTCTGTATGACATCAGAGAGAGCAGATACCCCTAATGAGACCACCTCAGGTACACAGATCTGGCCATGAGCACAGAAGAGTAAAAGACAGCTCGTTTCTGACGGTGAGGATGAACTGATGAGCTGCACTGAGGCCCAGTATGACATAAATAAATGTGATTTTGAACTGTAATGTCATGCAAAGCTGCACAAGAGTCTTGGATTAAAGATACTGAGGTGGAAAAACAGCTTAAGTTTTCTAAAGTAAATGTTACAAAGATCTCTCATTTCATGTTTTCTGCAGTTATCGTCCTGTAACTTTGTAAGGCAGAGTAAAGACCTCTTATCCAAGACAACTTCAGTCATTAAATACTTTTAAAATACACTGCAGCAGACAAAGACCTGTCTTTAAGAAGACAAACCATCCATAGATGGACATGATCTGCAGGCTCTATTTATGAGTCCCAAATCTCACTCTTGGCCCAATTTGCTGTTTAAAAACAGTTTCTGAAGAGGCACACAGATAAGAAAAGAAACTGAATTAGAATCTGCTATCCACTTACAACTTAACTGGTTGCATCTTGGTTTGGAACATTAAACAGGTTTCCAAAAGGATCAACGCATGATGACATCATTGGTTTAAAGTAGAACAGCTCTAAACGGTTGCCTGCAATCAAAAGTTGAGAAAGGAGAAAGCTGATACTGACTGGCTGCAATTAGATGCAGAGGAACTGCAAACTGAGGGAACATCCTCACTGGTTTTACTGGTGATAGATGAGTTCACTGAACAATCTGACTTATGCACAGCGTCCATCTCCTTTATCCTGTCGCCTATTTTGTCCTCCACCTCTTCATGTGATGTTTCACTGTTACACAGCGGCTTTCCTTTGGTCACCAGCTCCATGCCACTGAACAGAGACAGTCTGCTCTGGGGGTGTGGCTTACTCTGAGGTTCACATGAAGCAAGGGTGCTTTTATCTTGAACAGTCTCGGAATCTTCAGCATGCAGTCTCACCTCGCCTGTCCTTACTGGTTGGACCTGATCTTCTGCTAATTCGTGGCTCTGAGCCAGATCCTGACTAGGAGGGGGAGATGGGTGCTTTGGTGGTTGAGTGACACCTGCAGATGAAGTGTCCGGCTGTTGAAGTTTGAAACTGTCAAACAAGTGTGTTGGCAGTAAATTGCTGCTAGAGGTGTGAAGCTGATTCACTGTTGCCTGATGGCTGTTCACTGCATCCTGCCTGGTAGCATGCAGAGATCCGCCCATCAAAGCCTCAAACTGTCGCAAGATCTAGTCAGAGGAGATATGCAGATTAAAAAAAAAGAAAAAGAAAAAAAAAAGCACAAATAAGTATTATTGGGTTTACTACTTGTCCTTAAGTAGTAAAGTAGTCTCCCTCTGCTTCGTTTACCTTGGTGGCTTTATTTGCCACCGGTCCTGGAGGGCCCTCGCTCAGCTGGCGAAGTCTGTGCTGTGTGGCTCCAAACATTTGTTCCAGAGAGAGGAGGTCAGAGGTCATCAGGGATGCGACAGCACACAGCGCCCGCTGCAAGAGTAGACAAACAACACTATAATCAGAGTAAAGTTGAAACAAAGAATTCTGATTTTCGATGTCTTCTCATTGTTACCATCTTAATGGTGTAGGAAGGATCTTGAAGCTTGCAAGACAGCAACTCCACCACAACCTCACAGTTAAGAATGGAGCACCTGACAGAGTAAAAAAAAAAAAGAAAAAGAGAGACTGAAATCATGCCACAAGTCCCAACAATTTACTGCATCACAGAAACCAAAACAACCAATAAAAAAGCTTAAAATAGAATAGAGTAAAATAGTTGAATTAAATAAAAATAACACAAAAGCAGGAGCACAAAAATGTATAATAAGATGAAAATAGCTCAATTAATAATATTAAAAAAGGCAACTGAATACAATCAGGAGTTTACTAAAAAACTAATTAAAAATGAGAAACCAGCTTGTAGAAAAGAACCAGCCCAGGCTGTTGTGTTTTCAATGGGATTTTGGTGCACTGACTCTTTGATGAAGTGTTGGCTCTCCTCTCTGGAAAGGAAAACTTTGGAGCCTTCAGTCAGTTTATTGATGAGTGCCATCTCCTGACCACAATCCCCTAGCTGCAAGGCCTCCACCCTGGAAACCACACAAAGTATGAGAGGAAAGTAACAAACTTAAAGAAAACACAGGCTTATAATGCTCAGGAACATGGCTTACTGCATAGAAAAACTGACAATCCTGGCAAAAGGTTTATTCTTAGGTGACCAGTAAACAGTAAATTGTACAAACTGCACACAGAACATTTGGAGATTATGCTACAAGCTCCTAAATGTGACTGCACTGGAATAAAAACAGCTGGTTTAACAAACTACAAGCCCTCTTCAAACATGAACAATTTTCTGATGTTTCCTTTTCTCGTGTGTCACACAACAGGAGATTAAATGCACTGTCACTGTACAGGCATTGGGTAAAGTCTGTTTAAAATCCAGTACTTGCTCTCAGCTAATGCATTAAAAAGGAAAAAAAAAAAGGCTCGAGGCCATGATGTGTTAAAAAGGTTAAACTTTTTTGACACTGACCGATCTGATAGGTCCCCACTGCTCTCTCTGCTGGCCCCTGATTGGCTTCCTGTGCCAGCTGACTTGCTGCCCACCGACGCCCTGCTATTGGCAGCGATGTCCTGAGAGGAGTTGTGAGAGGAGCTGTTGCCACTGTCCGTCTCTTCCCAGCCACCTCCTACCTGCCCCGGACACCACTTAGTCACTGGTGAAGTGAAGACACATGAGGAAAACCTTAATTTATAAACATCTGTTCGCTACTAAGGCTTCAGTTGATACTTTTTCCTCAATCTTGCCTCAATAAAATGCGTAATTGTGCCAGCTTCATTTCTGACCTTTCGGTCTACAAGCAGGCAGATTATAGGCACACGCTGGCACGGCCACCTCTATGGGTGCAGAAGGCGCCACCACGGCCCGGTAATGGTTGTCATGGAGACGGATCCCCTGATGCTCAGTAGGGGGAAGGACAGCGCTCGCCACCACCTCAGCTGCTTTCTGAATCTTATCCAGAAGTGAGTCGCTGCCTGCTGCAAGGCACAGGTCCAGAAATTTACACACGCAGTAAGTTTGATTTGTATGTACTGTGCAGCTCGGCTTCCCTCACCTGTCCCCTGCTTTCTTGGACTGTATCCAAAACCCTGCATTCCTGATCTGTGGGAAGTGGCCGATCCCATACCTAAAGAGAATGAAACAAATTAACTATTGTACACACAATGCAATTTAATGACTACTTCTTTCATCCCATCTACAGATACCCATTCTCTTCTATTACTTGTTTATTACATGGCGCTAAAGTCAAACCTGATAGCAAAGTGATGTACAATAGTTTGGCATACAGGACGTAGTACATATATTTAGGTCTTTAAGTCTTTAAAGCTTATATCTTTCATCAGGAAAATTATACTTTCTAATTCATTTTTGAGTTATCACTTTCACAAACTTTGGTGTCCACGTCACCCGCCCGCCTGCCCATCTTTGAAAGATGAGTGCCGTTTATGGTCATAATCAATGTGTGTTAGCACTTACCCATTGTAGGGGGGGCAAGGTTAGTTGAAGTGATACTGTTTTTGGAGGGAATGACATCTGTGAAAAGTAAGCGGGCCACTTCCTGTAAATGGATGAACGGAAAAGAATAAAAGTTCTTATTCAAGCCACCTTCCCTTTCTGTGTAACTAACTATATTGAGATGAAAATACAAAACAACCCATGTCGTACCTGTGCTGTATTCCTCACTTTCTCATATAATGCTGTGCCATGGATGGGATCAGGAGGGCCGCTGTAAACTTATCAAATAAAAATTACCCAAAGTGAATATGTATGAACGATGGCAGCAGCAAAATAATGAAAGTTGAACGCACAAATGAGAAAAATCTAACCGGATGCTTGCTGGATGAAGGTGGAGTTCCTTCTGAGTTCTGTGAGGAAATGGTTGGACCCATGACCACAGAGGTGGACAAAAATCTTCAGCACCTGATACACCAGAAGCAAGAACAGAACCCACACTTACTCATAAACTGCAATCAGCAATGTACAGGTCCTTTAAAGAGACAGAAACAGTAGCAAAAGCAATTCTCTCACCTTCAGTTTGACATGACAGGACTCCACTTGTAGCCTCTCCAGGAGGTATTCCAACAAACACTGACCACAACCTGAAGACTCATGGGAGATTTCTACAGTGTGCTTAGAATTAAGGATATAACACTTCATCACACAGATATTACTACTCCCATGGTTTCGCTGGTATAAACATTTGACTGATAACCCACGTGAGACCTTTTCTTCACACACACAAAAAATATAATTTTAACCTATCCTATCCTAGCCATGCACCCATCAGTGATTATGTAGAGTCATGGCCACAGCCTACTTATACAGCTCTAAGATCCAAAAGAGGCCAGCAGGAGTAGGAACTTTTTGCAGTCAACAGCAGAAGCAGCTAAAGGATACTTCCAATCTCCTGGAAAAGGTAGCCAGGACAGGGGTTTTCATCATCTGCTGTAGCCTTCATCAGGGTGGGCACCTTGGATAGTTAGACGAAATTGTGGTTTACCACTTCGGTTGACCGCAAACTGACCCTTAAACCAGTGTGCAGCATTAAGTTTTAACGAAACAACCTGACACGTCCAGTGAAAAACAGAAAGTAAAAAGCCAAAAGATGTTGGTTAAGGATGTTAGCTAGCAGGCTAAAAGAAAGCTATGGTTTCGCAAAAGCTAATAGATTTAAATAAGTACGTCAACGTTACGTGACATTTAACATGTTCGTTTCGGCTTCTCTGTGTTCTTTTTTTTTTAAATAACGACTGTCGATATTACTTACTTTCTGAAGAAAGGCTAATCGTTCCATAAATGTTGCCATGATTTAGCAGTCCCAGCTGCGGGTTACTCATCTTCCTTCGAGGTGTACGATGGAAAGGCGGGGCTTGAGGTGACCGCTAGCCAATAACAAAACACTAAGCAGCAATCCTCGACTCTATTGGCGTTCTGGTTAAACCAGGAGTTGGAACATGACGAATCAACCTTCAGAAATGTTTTTTCTGACAAGGAAATGAACGAATCATAGTTCAATTTTTTTTATGGGCGTAAACAGTCGTCAACATGGCGCTGCCCAGGGTTTTCACCGGAGCTCCGTCTGTGAGTTGTATGATAAAAATAATTTCGGTTCTTTTGAGTTGTCAGAGGTTTTAAGAAACTATTTGACACGAAAATATTGCTGCTTCGTTTTTTTTTTAAATCGTTGACTTAAAATTTTTACCAGATATTAAAACAAATCTATTTACGCCTGAACAGCATGTCTGGGTCAAATGTCTGGAGTCGCACTAGGGAGAAAATGAGACTTTTCCCGGAACTTTTTGCACAGTGTGCGAACGAGGTAAGTACATGGTGGAAAAATACTGCTTGGTAGATTATCCTTTGAACGGGTTCAACTCTGGAACCTCTCTTCTTCTCATTAGATATGAATAAACTTAGCTGCCTCTCCCATCAAAGCCAGCTGCCATCTCTACAGCAGCTCCCAGTAGGGGACATCCAAAATATTTCCTCATTTAAGCTTTTAACAATATACACGTGCTGCCATGTACTTTATTATCTCAAGATGTAGTTTACAAAAAGACCTACCAGTTAATTATTCATTAAAGCACACATAAGCACTTGTTTGTATTGTATTATTATTTTTTATTACTAGATTTACCTAGTTAACATTTTAGAGCATGGTTTAGCTTCTGGTGAATTTTTGGCAATAAAGTTAATGTGCCAATTCTTAATAAACAAAACAGTGGAAATTAAGTTAATAAAAATGGGTACATTTGTTAATAAAACATTGGTCCAAATAATTAAAGTAATGCAGTTATTTATTACATTGACAAATGTTCTTCATGTGACGTTTTAATTTGTGTGTTATTCAGGCAGCAGTGTATGGAAAGTGTGTAGCTGCTACCACAACAGGCACACAGGAGCTGAGGAAGGATCTGTGTGCCAAAGAGTTTGAAGCACTGAAGATCTGCTTTACCAATGCAGTAAGTGCCAGTGTCAGCAACTGTCACACTGAAAGTTCTGTTTAATGTTATCCATTTACCTATTTATATATTTGATTTTATTACAGGCCAAAAAAAGAGCCAGATGAATGGAAATCATCCAGGCTTATCTGGACCAATCTCAAGAAGACCAAGTTGACTGACTTTTGATGCTAAGAAGTTTTTCACGTTGGTGTGGTTGAGATAAGCCATTAAGAACTGCCGTAGTCTTTAACGTGAAAACCTGTGCGTGTCTGTGTGTAAATAAATAAAACCCTGACTTTGATGTTTCGATATATGAGCTTTATTAATTTTTATCAGCAAAATGTACAGAAATAACATGCATGTAGAAAAATAGTCACAAAAATAGCCTCTTTTATAAAGCAAAGGTCCAATATGTTGAAGTGCTAGGCAATGAAAGACAATACAGAAGTCCAAAATACCTTCCATTATTATATCTTCAAATAAGATCATTTAGTGGAAGAAAAAGACCAGATATTGAGGGGAAAAAAACACATTTTGTTTGAATAAAATATACGCTGTAGTATGTTAAGTGAAAGGCACTAATAAATCAACCTGGAAGAAATACTAGGAATAAAGATGGAATGATTAGAAACTACAGGTATTGATCCAGGTTGTCTGGTTCGAGCTGCTCTGCTGTCCACAGTTTATGGAAATAGTAAGGCTACTCTATATCTGAAAACTCCAGCGTGTAGTTAAATACCTCATTTTGAAAGCATGAAGCAAAAACACTATCAAAGGGCCTGAAGCCACAGTACATTAAATTTGGGGTAACCGGGTTCTATAAGAAAATACATGGATCACATTTAAAAGCATTTACAACATTTACAAAGACCAAGGAACAACTGAATAACAAAAGGAGTACATGTGACTCAAATACGAATAGCGTCCTTTTCAAAAACACTCCACAGAAAGGTAATTGCATAGATGTATGTACACTTTAAACAATGACCTCTTCAAAATTTTCTCTGGAAACAAAAATAAGTTAATATTTACATTCACTTTTGCTCTTTGATAAAGACTTTGGCTTCCTGGCAGATTACACAGTATCAAGAAAAACAACACAGTCCACTTCTTAACAACTCCGAAGGCAAAAGAGAATGTAAGGCAGCAATATCACGGTCCACAGTATTAGAGGTTCTGCAGGTCTACAGTATGTGTTTGACCGCTAAATAAGAATGTGTGTGTGTTATTTAGCTTCTTCATCCTCTGAGGCCTGTTTAATCTGCCGTGTGTGTAGCCTTGCCCCAGCCAGTAGCTGCCCCTCCAGGGCTGCGTGCAGATCTTGCCCCCCCAGCTCCAGCAGGGGCTCCAACCCTGGAACCCCCCTGGACGCCTCAGTGTCCTCCAGGGGCCCTCTAGCCTCTCCGAGTGACCTACGCCTCCGCTTCAGATCTATCTCTCCCTGCTTCCTAACTTTCTCGTGGGAGCCCTGGGGGTGAACCTCGCCATCTTCCTCCCCTTCTCCGGGTTCTGGCTGAGCAGCAGCTTTCTCTTTGAGGTCTCGTCCTCCTTTCTTCAAAGCCTCACCATCATCTATCTTGCCCCCCTGTGCAGCTTTTCCAGCATTTTGAGCTTCTATGGCCTGCTGCAGCTGAAGCAGCCTCTCCTGAGCCTCCTGCAATGCCTCCTCTTTCTTTGCTTTATCAAGTATTTCATTGTCCGCTTTCTGCAGCTCCTGCTCATATCGCTCTTTTGCAGCTTTGTCGCGTGCAAGTTTCTCTTTTAATGCTTTTTCTTTCTCAAGCTCTTGCTCTCTGATCAGATTCTCTTTTATTTCCCTTTCCAGTCGTTCTTTTTCCAGCCTTTCTCGAACTTCTTTCTCTATCTTTTCCCTCTCCAACTCTTGTTTGGCCACCACTTCCTGTCTTTCCTTTTCTATCCTTTCTTCCTCTAGCCTTTCCTTTTCTTTTCTCTCCATTTCTAGCCGTTCTTTTTCTAATCGTGCCTGAACTTCTTTCTCTATCCTTTCTCTCTCTGATCTTTCCCTCTCTAACTCCTCTACCCTGGCTAGCTTCTCCTTCATTTCCCTCTCCAGCCGTTCTTTTCCTTGTTTTGCCTGATCTTCTTTGCCTACCATTTCTTTCTTAAGTTTTTCAATTGCCTCTTCTTCTGGTAACTGATCATTCTGAGCTACAGGTTCAAGTTTTTGCTTCCCCAATGGCACTCCCCTCGCCCCGACCTCACTTTCCTTATGTGATTCTCCTGCGAGTGCAACATTTGCATCCTCCTTGTAAGCTGCTGGAACGGCTACTTTTGCAGGGTTAGCTTCAGCACCTTTATCTTCAACCTGAGCTTGATTCTGGGCCAGAGCATGAGCCTCATTTCCTCCAGCCTGTGGAGCTCCAGCTCCCTCCTTGGGCTGCTCCAGTTCAGACTCCTTAGGTTTTGCTGCTCCACCTTCCATCATCTCTGGTTGTCCTTGGATGCCTTTCTCACCATCGCCTTCAGCAGCGCCCCCTTTAAATGCAAAAACATTACATTTAAGTTAAGGGCCACCACTTAAATGTGGCCCTTAACTTAAATGGGCCACATTTAAGTTGTGTTTTCTTTACAAGTTGTCATGACTACAAAAAGAAAAAAAAGAAGGTATATACACACCAGCAGGTTGTTTCTGGTGGATTTCCTTGTGTTGTTCTTCTATGACAGCCAATAGTTTTTCCTGTTGGTCCAGAAGCCTTTTCTGTTGTTCTTGTTGCTCCTTAATGACCTGCAGAAGCACCGCGTGGTCCAGCTGACCCTCTACATGGAAACAAACCATTCAAAAACATTTAATTAAAATAAGTAACGACCTGTTCAGAGAACAGGGCATTAGTTAGGAGGCTTAATAAAACTAGGGCCAGACTCTGGGGGTGAGGGGGGCAGACAGGAAACAGTTAATAATCTACTACTTCCAGTTAACACGCTCTTCTAGACTGTAGCCTTAAACAGGCAGGTGTGGACACAGATTATGTTAACAGGCAATGTGAGTGGGTACTTTTAGTTTACTAGTATTAAGTTTAAATATAAACACACACAAACATAAAACACACACAACTGTATAAGCAATAATTAAAAAAAAAAAAAAGATGAGCCATTTTGTAAATGTTTAAAAATTTGAGTGACAGACAGATTGAGATAACCTGAAGAAGAGGCAAGAGGGAGTTCATACCTGCAACCAGCTTTTTTATCACTGCGACAGGAGTCCAGCAGAGACAGAAAGAAAAGATGGAGAAAAAAGGAAGAGAAGGCAAAAGTAAACAACAGAATAACAGAATGAGAAAGTCAACAAAAGCCAAAAAAGAGGATCGAGCTAAGTCAAGAAGTGAGAGGAAACATCTGTACTTCTTTTTCTTTTTTAACACCAAACAGGGAATAATAGGCAAGAAGGGATCATTAAGATAAAACAAGCAAAGCAAGAGAAAAGAAAGAGGAAGTGGGCTACATAGCAGTCTAAATTAGCCAATAAGAGGAATACTGCACTCTCCCACCCAGAAAACAAAGAGGTTAAATTAAGTGTTTGTTATTTATTTATTTATTTATTTATTTATTGAGCCTTTCCTGTAACCTGACTTCATATTTGGATTTTAAAGTCCAGCATTTCATTTTTAAATAAAGTCCTCATATATCACTTAGTTAAAGTTTCACAATTTTACCAGTTTGACATTTTTAATGTTCAAAAACACATTTTTTCACATGCTGATTTTCCTGCAGCAGGAACTCTGAAACAACGTTTTACCTCCAGTCTCTTCAAATCCTGCCTCTGGAAAGCTCAGTCTGCTCTGATTGGTCAGTCGATACCACATTAGAGAATCAACATTGGCTACATACATCCAGTACAGCTCTCTAAGAGCTGGAAACTGCTAAAAACAACAAATCGTCTTCTAAATATAACCAACACCAACACACCTGCTGCCTTAAACACGTCTTAACTTCAGCAAAGTGATTTTGTAAGAAAATATTTGATATTTGAAAATTAGAAGAATATAAATATAAAGATAAATGTACTGGGATTTTCCCATTAATGTTGGGACAATGTTGTGGCCATAAAGGTGATTCACTAAGTCTTCAGCTTGTCAGATGCAGTGAATGCATGGAGACTCTTGTATTGAGTCTTGCTGGAAACAAGAGAACGTCTCGTATGTGTTTCTCATAGCGGAAGCAATTTAAAGTCAGAGTTGGCGGAAGTGGCTCTAGTGGGACAATTAGGGTGCATCTGGATTCCATTCAGGCAGCAGCTCTTTCCATGCTTAGCAAGCTCTGCTACAAACTTAGTATGTCAGTGTTACACAGTGACACAGATAAGGAAAGCCTGGACCACATTTTAGCAAACTATTAATATAAAATAAAAACCCAAGTCTGTATCTGCACAAATGTGAGGGCATTTCCCCCGACCGAGAGCAGGTCATGGTTTACAAAAAAAACTATCAGCCACTATAAATGCGAGTGCAAATTGATTTAGGCTGATTTTTAAATGTGGACGTGATTAAGGTTTTTCACAACATGCTGAAAAAATTGGCAGCTACTAAATAAATGAATTTAACTTTGAATTTTATTGAACATGTCTACTCCACTTACCTTCCATCTTGTCATCTGCTGCATCTTTGCCTTCAGCAGCTGGAGCCTCTTCTCCAGCAGGGCGATGCTCTCCTTCAGCAGGTGGAGCTTAAAGGTCATTACATATCACAAACACTCTCTTAGAACGCCTTTTTCATCATTTTGCTTAACCAACAGTTAAACAGCTTGAAATGCTCACCTTTCTCTGCAGCATCTGCAGCTTTCCCCACTTTATGGACTTGGGCTGCTGCATCCTGATTGGCTTCTGCAGCCTGATTGGCCACTACACCTGCATTATCTGCAAGGGGCTCTTTAACAGCGTTGAGATTCTCACCCTCCTTTAATGGGGCAACTTCCAACTTTTTGCCTGCTTCTGCAACAGGCTTATCAACCAGCTCGTTCGACAAGACTTCACCTCCACCCAGATCCTCTTCTTTTGCAGGTTTTTCATCAACCTTGTCATCTTTGTTTTCCACTTTCAAAGCATTCTCGAAATCTTGCTCGTTGCCTCTTAGAGGGTTTTCTTCACCACCTTCTGCAGCAACAGGTTGTTTGTTTTCATCTTTCAGCTCTGCAATGTTCTTTCTTCTGTCTACCATGACTTTGTCATGAGGAATGGGTGGTTCATGACGATGGGCCTCTCCCTCTGGCACTGCCACACCTGGATAAATAAGAAATGGTAATCCTTACAAGTTCGACATCCAGTTAATGTTCCGATTTTGGTTCAGTTTCCTTACCCGCATCAGGACGATCCAACTGCACCTCCTCGTCCTTCTTCTCCTTCGATAGATCAACTGGTCCTTTAATCTGGGGAGGCTCACCTGGGTCCCGCTCCACAGGCTGCACCACCTCCACAGGCAGATGATTGTCAGGCTTTTCTATCTCCACTGGCTTCTTGTTTGCAGGGTTGTCTGCATGTAGGTGCAAAAAATGGAACGTCTCATTAATGCTACTGTTCTACTGTTTCACTATGGTCAGCTAATCTAATGCCAGATATCATCCCAAGATATCCCCATATTTTCATCACAGTTTTCTGACACAAACAAGACGATAGGTAAACAAAAATTTATGCAGACAAATATATGAGGACAAAATCTGTGATCGAATGTATTGACACTTTCGTCAATGATTAAAAATGAGTTGAAAATTTTCTGGAGAGACGAGATCAAATCAGAACTAATTAAGTTGCGAATAAGGCTGGGACGAGTTTAGTGATCCAATTAGAAGTTCTCTTTTTGGAACAAGGCTAAACAAAAATTTGATCTGCCCCCAGGTAACAGTACAGGTTCTTTTGTTTATTTCCCTGATTATATTCACTTGGGAGGAAAAGAAAACACGACACATAGCCACATTTCAAAAATAAGAAAAATAAGCTGCTTTGTAAACTGTGTGGAGCAACCATCACCGGTAAAAACATGACAAACTTTACACTTTATCTTTTAGTCGACCGAATCAACTTTAGATTTTAGCCCACTATAGTCTTATGACATTTAGTTGATTAAAAGTCTAAGATTAAAACAGTTAATCTTAGACTTCATTTCTTGGTGCTATAATTCTCATACCAAATGCCATCTGAAAATAAGGACATTTTTGGTTTTGGACGTGTACAGCCACTAGGGGGCAGCAAATACTGAAAATGGCAAGACTGGCATCAGTGATGTGTCGAATTAATGAGGGTGACGGGAGAGAGAAATGATATCAGAGTGTGGCAGAAAGAAAACAAGTTTTTATCCTGGCTCTTGTGAGTTTAGTGTGAAGCAAAGCTGGGAGGGAAAAACAAAAATCCACAAATGAGAGTTTCTGGATGGGAGTGAACAAGAAGGAACTGCACAGTAAGAAAAGACCACGAGAGCTGAGGATGATTAACTGTCAGGACTCCCTCCATGCTCTTCTTCTTTCACCCTAAAACTGGAAACATCAGCTCAGAAGGTTTCCTCTGGGTCTCGTCTCCATTTTTTTTTCATTTATCCCCAAACCCATATCATCATCACCCCACACCCCATTTCCTTTTATACAGCCAGCGCTTGCAGGCATTTTATAGCTGCCATGTGAGATATGCGGGGAGAAAGGGGGTGTAGACAATGTATTTTGGGGGGGAAGAGGTTTGGAGGGGGGTGGCAGGAGAAATGAACAGAGGTAGAGGGGTGGAGAGAAATTGCTGGAGTTTGAAGGGCATCAATCTCGCTTCATCAGTGTCAAGCACTCAACACTGCTTTCAGATATTATCAAGAGGTTATCTCCTCACCCTGCCTGTCTGTCTACCAGTCACTCTGTCTGTCTCCATCTTTTCTTCTCCGAGAGATAAAAGAAAGCCTTTCTTCTGCCGTGGCTTTGTGCTTTTGTTTTAGTCTCACTGGCCCTTTGCTACTGGTTCACATTCTCTTTACAATGCGCCTTCAAGGTGCTGCGAGCAGTCTGTGACTTTAAAAATAAGACAAGAAACAAACATGTCTCTTGTACTGCTGGCGCATTTTAAAGGAAACAATTACATGCAACTCTGCTGTCCAATCTCAGATGCTACAGACAGCTCCGGCTCTGGCCCACTGAGGTAAATGTTTCCATGGCTCATTAGTAAACCACTTTCATTTACAGCCCATCTAGTTCCTAAGTGATTGTCAGCCATTACAGAAACTCGCGATCTTTACCGTGCAGTTCAGGGATGTCTGGTAGTTCTTGCTGGCTGTTCTTGCCAGGTGCAGGAGGAGGAGGTTGGATCCTTGGACCGGGGCTACTGGCCGAAATTGAGAGCGTGGTAAAGGTGCTGATCAGCAGGATGCCCAGACCAACAAAAAGCACCAGCTACAGGACAGGAAGTGGAGAACAACAAATTGTCAGACAAAATATTTTCCCCAAATAAATATACTGGAAAAGTGCAGATTCAAAGCTTCTAACCTGAGCAATGATGCTGTTCTTTTGGATCTTTCTGTAGATGAGAGCAGGACAAATGAAGCAGATGAGGCTGCCCATGGTGGCTCCAGTCAGACCCAGAATAGTTTCCACTAAAGACAGGAAAACCGGTTTAATGAAAAATCTGCGGGCCTGTAGTGCACTAGTTCCAAAACAGAGGTGCTCACCAAATGTTAATGGATAGAGTGCTGAAAGAGTTAGCTTAAATGTCTGAAATGGTTATAACAAACTGGACAAAAGTTAGCTCGACAAGCGGTACAACAACTAAACTAACAGGAAAATGATCTGGAGATCCAAGGTGTGCCTCCCCAGATGTTGCAGTACAATGAAAACTTAATTAAACCAACCTAAACACTGTTAAATCAACATGACACCAACGTTACCAGAGCTGAAGCGTTTCTGTCTGTTTCAGTGCACTGGTTCTGTTTCTTTGTGCCAAAAAAAGACTGGGTGAAAAAAGACTGCTAGAGTCCCAGATCTGGGCTCCTCATTACAAACTGGATTCATAACGGCCCCTCACAGACGCCATCCGTGGCACACTGCTGCTGGCAGCAGCGAGCCGCGGCCACACCCAAGTCACAACGAATGGGCCTACTGGGCGTCAAGCCCGGAAACCCATCGTTCATCTAGAGGACGGACACCATATTGTTTCCCTCAGATTTAGTGCCCATTCCCCCCAGGGTCCTTACCTCCTTTCTCCGCAGTCTATTAGCCTGATTAAATACACAAAGAGCCAATCTGACCGGCTCTGTGTGTGTCTCCGTGTTCACCCAATCAAAACTTTAACAAACAGTGGGTGGACAAAACACAAAATAATGCTAACCTTTACGTCTATGCAATTTTGGAGCGTTTTGTGAGAGAGACAAGGACTTAAGGAAGCTGACGGAGAGCCAATACTGGTGTGTACTGGACGTTTGTTTGTGTGCGAGTGTGTGAGAAAGAGTCCGGGAGAATAATAGCCCTATCTTCCTGTCTGCCCATCTAAAAGGAGATAAAAGTAAGGGCCCTGATTTAAGGACTGTGTTAGAGTGTGACAGTCACTGACTCGTAAAGTCACATTCACACACATCGTAAAGCTCCCCAGCTACGCCCACATAAAGGAACACATGCACCTTAAGACCTCCAGCGAGCAGCACACATACACACACCATTTTATTTTAGTCCATGCAATCCACAACCAATTTTTCTCACTCACTCACACACACACACACACACACACACACACACACAAAAAGGACGTACCGTTGGGGATGAGAATGCCCCCCAGCATAGTGCCAAACACAATGCACAGGGTGATCATCTTGAAGCGCAGAGGAGGCATGTAACCCCCAGCGGCAAATGTCCCATCCTTCTGCTGTAAGACAAAAAAGGTAAGATAGAAAAAAAAAGAGCTAAAGAGGGGATTTAGTGATGTAACAAATCTCACATTTACAAACTGATTACAGATTCAATACATTTATGCTGCGCACAGCAGGGAAACACCTGCTGTTTGTGTTTACACGAAACACTTCTAAATGCATCTTCAAACTGCATGAAAGAAAGAATGGGAGGTCCTCTTTCACAATCTAATTTGTATCCAAATTCTCATCCCTCTACTATTAACAATTCAGTAACGTGAGAAAACCATCAAGCAAACAAGCATTAAGACTTTCTTTTTTTAAAATGTAGAGGACAAAGGGAGCGTCTGAGTATATCTGAACTCACTTGCTGCTCAAAAAGCATAGTGTTGATGGCCTGGCGGCAGGGCAGGATCATCATGGGAAATCCAACAGCTACAGACATCATAAAACCAACGCGTATCATCTCTGTCACCAGGTTGGATGGAAAGTTCATCAGCACGTTCCCTGCGATGTTCTCTGTAAAGCTGACGTACCCAAAGAAACCCACCTGGAGACAGAACCAAACATGGTGTTTGGGGAAAAGCAAAAAGAAGGAGGAATTTTTATAGCTTCTGATGCCAATATCAGCCATCAAGACTGTTTTAATATCAGGATAAAGACACATTTCTGCCATAAATAATATAAAATACCAGAAACTCCATCAAGAGTGTGTACTGTAGGATGCTAAGCTCAGAATACACATTGTTGTTGTTTATAATGAGGTCATAAAATCTTGTTGTTTCATGAGTGAGACCTATGACAGACTAAATGTTGCTCTCTGATCAATCACGCTTACCAACTTACATGCAGGACAATGTCACTGCTCTTTCTCTTCATCATGTTTCCCTCACAGAAGTGACAAAAACATCATGAAAGACTGCAAAAATCTAACATGCTAGTCTTTCTCTCAGGACAAGATACAGTGCAAGTTTTGTCCATAAAGACCAGAGGCAGTATGTACAAGACTGATGTAGCCTCAGTGTCTGAAACATGAAGCCGGTGTGGAAGTGCCTCAAGACCTAATTTTTTTTGTCACATCCGGTTTTAAAAACAGCAAGAGAGCAATGGCTAAAACTCAGCGGGTCTTTGGTAACTAGTGAGTGAAGTTAAGGTGGCTGTTTGCATCTTTTATATACAGTCTATGAATAACTGACTGATTTGCAAGCTCCAGATTCAAATCAGTGCCTTACACCATCCAGATTTGTCTGATATTGTGTAATCTAATCCCATTAAAAGACATTAAAAAAAAGTGAACTCATGTCATTAGCTTTTTTGGCAGTGACCTGTTAAAATTTTAAGATAAGTAAACTCAGATACTCTTTAATATTACAAAATAGGAGTGGTGTGAACACAACTGAGAAAGAGTGGTTCCACTCACTGTGATGTAGAAGATGGTAACAACGTTGAGAGATGAAGTGAAAATGGTGCTCATGCGCTTAACAGACGGCTCATCGAGGCTGTCGTAGGTTGGTAGCACTTGCCTGTAAGAGATAGTAAGCCAAAAAAAAAACAAAAAAACACCCTGTATACTGCATGGCACAACACTATTGTTGCAATGTGATCTTATACTGTCTGAATTATCAGACATACAAATTCTACAATGCAACAGTTCTAGCAGGGAGATCGAGGAACGTAGTCCTACAGATGTTTCATTTGATTTTTGTCCCCCCAAACAGCTGGCAATATGACAGTCTTCACGGCCACTTACTTCAAATTTAGAAACCGCTCTGTAGCGTTCCTTTATTAAGCAGCCATATGGGGGTCCATTTGCGCTGCTCAGTAATCAAATGATGCATCTCTTCCCTCATGTCCTTGTCAATATCCAACTAACACTGGATGGTTTAATCTACACGATTTCATCTTCTTTGTTTAGCCCATTAAAAATATATGAATGCAATGCAATTATCAATAAACATTTGAAATTAATACTTCAATCTTCTACTTAGATGTAATCAAACTACTTTAAAAAGTCATTCGACTCAATCAATCATACAACATCATATAAATGAAGGTTTTTCAACAATTGGAATCTTCATATTGAGAATATGAATCTTAATTCATATTAATATCAATTCATGCTTTAAGTTTTATTTTTTTATTGCAGTCATTTCTCACGATGGCAGTAGATGAAAGTAATGTAATGGGAGTGGTAGTGATGTATGCACAAGTGTTTGTCTAGATACCACTGCATATGTGTTTGTGTGTGTGAGAGACACAGTATGGGTGACAGTAGTGAAGGCCGGCTGAGGCTGAAATGCTCGTCTATTAACACAGGTGTCGACCTCCTTTCATCATTTCCTGTCCTGTGCTTTAAGGCGAGTGTGGGAGTGTGGAGGGGACCATCGGCACATTAACCAGTGAATTTACAGGCTTTATATATAACTGCAAGTGGCTGGACAGGTTTTAGAGCATTATAAACTTTCCTGGCAGACTCTTTTTACTCGCCTCCTTTTTCTCTCTCCCTCCCTTTCTCTTATACATGTGAGAGGCGAAAGACAGAAGAGAGAGAGAAACCATAACTTTCACTGGCCTTTGTTCTCCCTTTGCCTGACTCTCTGTTCACACACTCGGTTTTATTAGCTAGCATGATGCCATTCCTTGTGCTTGTTTAATGTGGAAACCAGTTAATGTTATAACCAATGTTAAATAAAACGTTATACTGCAAGCGCAGTGCAAAAGCATCTAATGGTTGCTCAATAGACCTGACTCGGAGGCTAGTCCTTAAACACAATGAAATCTCAAATATGATGCAGACTGACTGTGGGAGAAGTGAGTGTGTGGAAGACGGTGTCATTAAATGGGACTGGAAAACACACCAGCAGTAGCATCATAGAAAGATGTTTCTGCCATACATGTTTTTCTTATGTCCCTCTATTATGAGCTAACTGCTCCTCGCTGTTCAGACGCTCAGCCAAAAAACAACAGGGCCAGCTCCCATCCCATCATAATGGTGATGTTAAGTAATGTTTTAACTGAAAGTAAACACATTTCATGAATGTAATAAAAATCCAATGTGCTGAGAGCTGTTTAATCAGCCTGTGAATACATCAGTGTGTCTGTGAGATGGCGGCAGTCCAATGTGTTGATTAGTGGTTTGGCTTAAGCTGCCTGCCGCCTAACGGAGCGCTTGCCTCGCTCAGCCTTACCACAGGCCAAGAAATCGCCATGCCAAATATCACTCAGCACTACTAGTGGGACGACGGAGGAAGCACACATAAACACATACAAGCTCATACTTTCTTCTTGTTGGATCAAATGCACACCTCGCTTGCTAATGATCACGCCTGTCTGCCATACCATAATGTTATGTTAGCTTTGTGTGATTACATTAATTAAAAAGTCCTGTTTCACTCCCAAGGCTACAGTCGCCCACTTCTATCACTTACCTCACTCTTTCTCGCACAAAACAAAACCATACACCGCCACCACCCAAACATCTGGCCCCTGATGACCTCACCGTAACACCCTACAGTCCTCTCCAGCACCAAAGATTAACTTGCTCCTGTTAGACATTCATGTCTAACAGGATACTGGTGCAGTGAGCTGAACCACCCGCTCAGCTCACTGCACGCCCAGAGTGGGCACTGAAGCGTAGAGGACAGGACAAAAAGAGGCAGTGACAAAGCATGCAAATGAGTGAAAATGGAGGCAGTAAAGAAGAAGAAGCTGTGATCAGTGAAAATAAACCAGTGAGCATTGTGAACAGCATGCAAACGCTGTGTTGGAAACCTTCCTATTATTTACTGTTAGTAAAGACTGCAGCACAGCATTCATTATATATAAGAGCCCAACCGATAGGACGCTCAAACTTTGCTAGCTCTTTTGACCTAATAAATACATTATTACCATTACATGTAGTGGTATAACATCACAGCTGGGCACACAGCAGTCTGGAGTCAAACAGGGTCTTTACACTAACACGTTTCTTAATAAAACATTGCTGGGAAGTGAAAAGAACACCTCATTTTCCCCCATCATTTTTCACTTTCGCTAATATTAGGGTTGATATCAGATGTTCACCACATGAATATCAAGGCCAAAAGAATTCACTTTTATCCTTAACCACTTATCCAATTCCGGATCACTGGGGCTCCCCGAGTCTACTCCAGCTGTCATTTGCTAAGAGGCGGGGTACTTTATTTAAAGTGCACTTTAACTAGAGCACCAGACTGCTGTGACTCGATCAGGTGAGTAACAAACTGAAGAAACCTGCGACTTAAAGCACAATAACGGAGTCTCGTGTGGCGTTAGTGTTAGCTGACGAATGCAGAGGAGAGAGGAGGAGCAGCGGCACAAGAAGGCAACAACGCGGAAGCTAAATTAAGAATTAATTCCTCAACAGCTTAACTCTCCCTGTGTGAGCGTCGCAGTTTGATTTAGTGCGATTGTTGTGGAACGTGAATCTCTCTCTGCGTGTAAGAGAGACGTTATCACAGCTACAGAAAAATTCATGGATTATTAAAGTAAGGTGACCACCTCACTTTAAAAATGCATAATATGTGTAGGCAAGAAGAAGCTAGCGATGGATTGCTCACATATATTATCAATTGCTTCTTCTGTATGTCATGATTATCATCAATAGCCATATATTTCAACACCTCTGGTGCATATTTATAGACAGCAGCTAATGCATAGTCAGCTTCAAAAATCCAACATGCCTTCCCTCTCAAAAAGCATCCAGTACTTTGCAGCTTTTGCAAATCTAAACCATCCACTTGATTTTATTTTTTCTTATAAGTGTCCGCTCATCTTCTGTGTCAGATTACGTCATTTTCTGACTGAATTAGAAAACACAAAGCGAAAAGTAAGCGCAGATGGTTAAAACTAAAGAAAGCACATCTAAGCAACAAAAGCAGCTTCTTTTTACAAATAGCGATGCCTTATCAACCACCTCCACCACAAATCTGTTTCTCTTTACCCCAAATCCTCCACCGTGGCTTTAAAAAAAAATGCTGTGAGTATTCATGCACCAATTGTGAAATTTTCTCTACATGCAGCGATAAAACATTTAGTTCCCTGTGTGGAAGAGCGGAAAAGCCCACGTTTTGGGAGTTACACTGCACATATTTATAAGACTAATATCGAACGTTCACTATAGGTCACTGAGCTTCCAACGTCAGAATTCTATTTAGTCGTGGTTGACATTACTTTCATCATGTGATCCTGCACAGGTGGAGGAGTACTTACGACTGGCAGGCGAAGGCCATCCCACAGATGGGGAGACAGCGAAACACACCCTCCCAGCGCACCATATTGATGTGCCCTAGCCACCAGCCGCTGAGCAGCCCATGTTTGAACGAGGACAGCACCATCTGAGGGGAAGGAGGCGGGGGGGAGGGGGAGTTACAGCCCAAACCAAATGGAGAAAAGTTGGGGAAAGAGTGAAAAGAAGAATGGGAACAATACCCTCGCTTATGGCTCACAGACAGATAATGAAAGTAATAAATGGGGAGAGAAAAACCAGAGAAAATGAAGAGCTGGAAATAACAAAGAGACATGACAGGAAATCCCACACTGAACAAAACCTGCTGTAGTGGAAAAACTGGAGTAATGAAGATGATACAAAATGAATAAAAGCAAAAATCATAAATTTGCAAGAAATAAGAGGCATATGAAAGGAATATGTAGACAAACACTAATTCATAGGTTTTCATCAGCATGTGCTCTGTCTTGCTCCTCACAGCACCTGATAAGATCCCAAAGGAAAACCTGCCACACCCACACAGACCAGGACTGAAGGTGGAGGGCAGCAAAAATGAGCCTGTCACTTCCCTATGTTCTCTGCCTTATTACTACTGCCACCAAAAACACACACACAAACACACAGAGCTCAAATGGCTCAGACCAGATCACAATCAAAGGTGAGATTGCGGATGATTGAAAGAAGGAGGAAGAAGGCTCAGGTAGGTCGGAGGAGGGAGTAAGGAGTGTCACACTGCGGGGGAAACATCACGCTTCCTTCACTCACCCCCTCTCCGTCCCCACCGCCTTACAGTGGTATGTTATATTTTTGGGGAGGGGGAGGGGGGTGGATTCTATGGTTTACTTACGGGTGACAGCAGAAGGTTGTGGCGATAATAGGCAGGCACTGAATGACCCCCTTGAAGCGCCACAGGTGAACTCGCTCCACCCAGGAGCCCGAGATTATGCCGTAGCGCAGAGACGACAACACTATCTACAGCACCAGAAGCAGAAACAGCAGCGGAAAAGGAGGGGGTGGGAGGGAGCAAACAAAGGGTGCGGAAAGATGAGGAGAGTGGAGTGAAAGAGTGATGGTGGGCAGAAGGACGAGAGAGACAAGACGGGAAAGAAAGAAGTAAAGTAGTACAATGGAGAGAAACGAAAGAGGGGGACAATTAATGGTAGGATGAAAAAGGGAGGGAAGCAGGTACATCACTGTTAGATGGTTAGGGGTCTGGGCCAGGCCGGGCCTGGATCTAAAGCCGGACACACACCACACCACTGTTCCACCTTATCGACATGCCACAGAGCTAGAACTCACATCACACAGAAATAGTACAAACAGCATTTTGAAGTCTGTGGAACCAGTACTGCAGGTCAGTAAAACAGAGCTACCCACACATGCACGCACCAACTGTGTGTGCATATTTAAAGAGTAAATGAGTTGAATCACATGAGCCAGAAAACTGCTGCTGGATGGTTTCTACACTCAAACTTTTCACCTCTGACCACACTTCAGACTAAATGCATCTTGTGCAGGGGGCTGTGTGCAAATGCAAATGGCAGCGTGCTCCTGCGGTTCTATCAGAACGTGCTGCATAAAGCATCATTTCTGGTCCCACCAGAGTGCATGTCTGCATACACGTTTTTGCTTGGATGGGGTGCAGAGAGGTTTTTACGGACCACACGTGCTTCCGTGTGTTGTTGTGTGGGCCAAAATAGTGGCGCGAGCAACAGCGGAGGTTATCGCGAATGGGAGAAACATGAAATAACTTCAAAGATCAAAAAATAAAGTATGCAAAGCACAGATAGTGTCTCAAATGGACACTTTTCATTGTTTTTAACAGTTTGGCTTGTTGTATGCAAGAACTTTGCTTTTCTCTGAGTTGGCCTGATAGACCAACAACAACACAAGCAAGACTGGCCCACAGACCGGTTGTACCACATTCTCTGTTGTTAAAAGGAGAAAACGTGCATAGCTCCCTGCAGGCCAACAGGCCATCTCCGCCCTGCCAGCGGACTGTGAACGCGCTCTTCCTGCTGAATTTCGCCTTCGTGGCATACAACTGCACTTCTTTTAGAAACTGTTCAAAATTCTGAAATCTGTTGCAAGAAATGTGCTGCACTGACGCCTATTTAGACTGAACTTCACATGCATGACATGCAGTTACTGTGGCCAGAAGTGAAGTTTGATTTAAACATTGGGCTTGGCCACAGAGCAAAAGTTGTAATTTATGTAACTTCACAAACTTGAAGGTTATATTTTGATTTCTTAAAGGAAACTATGTCCCAGTAGTTACTACCGCAGCCAGCTGATGTGGTGGTGCTGTCAATCAGTGCTGACTAGCTGCTCCAGAAAGATATGCACACACACTGTTTTGTCTTTAAAGAAAAAAAAGCATTTTACATGCTGCATAAACAGCCAAAAGTTTAAGTTTGATATATGTAAAATAAATCGGACATATGTGGGAGTTTCTGTTCTACAGTTGAGTTTGAGGTTTATTGCAACTGACCATTTATTCTCCACTTACTTTCCATTTACACAACTTTTAATGTCTCCTGTGGCCATTTCCAAGTAGTGCCTTCCCAGGGCAGAGCCTTTTTTCAGTCTATAACGAGCAGCGCAGCAACTGTTCTCTGTCTCAAATGATTTCATGCAGATTTTCTCTTTAAAAATAGGAGCAAGACAATATGGCATTGCACAAGGATGTCACAGCTCTGTACAATTGTGCGCGTAAGAAAGAATTAACAGGGAAGACAACAAAACGACCACTTGGCCGAATAACATTTTGAAAATCAAATAAGCAACCATGGCTAATAAGCTGTGCTGCAACTTACACATACTTTAAATCTATTTGTACTTTACTTGCTGTACTAACAGACAGGCAACAAAAACAATCTTTTTTAATCTTTTTTACTGATAATTATGCTTCAACTATTTGCTTCTCAAGATCTGCAACTAAAAAGAATTTCTGCTACAGCCTATTCACATGCACTGTGTAAAGTTTAGATGTATGTGTGTGTGTGTGTCAGTGGGCTAACCGTGAACATGAAGAGGGTGTAGAACATCAGCGCCATAGCTGAGAAGGACTGCAGAGTGGCCATCATGTTCCTCTGCAGACTCAGAGGGAGTACGATGAACAGCGACACTATAATCAGCAACAGCACGCGAAAACTGCCGGTCACCTATACACAACAGAGTGACAAAACAACACACTTGCTTACTTTCAGTATTTTTCCTGTTTTCACAACATCTTTACAAGTGTTGGTCGCAAAAGCCTAAAATTATGAAAAAGTAGAAGCAAGTAGCAACAAAATCATGATATCAAACCTGTAAACCCAACAGCTGAGCAAAGAAATTTGAGCCCAAATCAGCAATGACAACATAGAAGGCAATACAGGTCCCCAACATCAAACCGATCATGCTGCACGGACACAAAAAGAGAGAGACAAGAGAAACCTTGTGAAAATGTGTTTTTAAACATGACCTACAATGCATAATCTAAATATCCATTGTAATGGATCCATTGTTTCCACTGAACATCTAAAATGTTCCAGTGATCCAACAACTGTATTACTGATAGGCAGAAACTAAAATTTGTCAATGAACTTGCCTCGTTTCCACCAGTGCTTTTCCTGGTTTCCCGTAAGCGTGGAAGGCTGCGAAGAATAAAAGTGCCATCAGTGTGAGCAACATGCAGTGCACTAAAAATATTCCGTCCTGATAAAACTAACAATCAAACAAGATTAAATGTCCTCATTCATCGTTTGTAACACATATGGAAGCAGCTTAAATATTGTCCTTGTGGGCAGAGATTTGTTTACTTTACTGTTATTGACACTTCTGCACTTGATGTCATCTAACATTGTTATAAGCAAATAACGTTCTGCGAACAGTTATAAGCAAATAACGTTCTGCAAACAGTTATTTGCTTATAACTGTTCGCAGAACTAGTGACAAGTAACAACTTCTTTCGCCACTTTAACCAGGAATCAGCTGTTGCTTAAAATGGGCACCATTCAGGCTTTTCCACAAACATACTGGCGACTGAAAACATTACATAACAGAACAAAATGAATACAAGTAAATATTTCTCTTGTTTGCCACTTTAGCTCACCCAGTCCAGCATAGGTCCTTCGTTTGGTGCTGCTGGCCGTGTGGACCAGAAACATACAAGACTTGTGGGTCATCCATGAACAGAAGAACAGCAGGATAGTTCCCAGCACTATCCCACACTGTGAGAAGACAGATGGAAAGTTAGCAGGCGTGTCCTCAAGCCAATTCAAATGAGATCGTTCTTAAACTTTAAACAATATTTCTTCCTTCAAACTACTTAGAAGCACAATACGGGGGAGGAAACCTTCAGCCAGCTGGAAAACAAGTATACCCTGGAAAAGATTCTGATGCTAGGCCTACAGAAAGGAACAGCCAAAACAAATACAAGCTCCAAACATGTAGTGGTGCTAAAAAGGCATGACAAAGTTAAAAATTTGGGAATAGCTTCGTTGACTAAAAAGAAAAATCATGTAATAAAGCACTAAATGCGATGTGAAGGCATTACATGTTCATAGAAAGTGGAGATATCCTCCAAGATAAATCTGCTAAATCTGCTCCATCCCTGCTGTCATAGGCTGAGAACCTAACATTCGAGGAAACCAGAGTACCCAGAGAGCACTGATGAAACCGAGCACCACTGTGCTCCCCAGAGGGTGAAATCCTTCACATGAAAACACCTCCTAATTTCATATAGTGATAGTGATGATATAAATTCATCTCTCTATGAAAGGTGCTGCTGATGGATGGAGATGCTGCTTACCAAGTGCTCACTGACATTCTGAGGAAGCTGGTGATTCTCACAGTCACTCATTAATATCCCGTCATGCTTATTCACTTTTATATCTCATTTTGTTGTTATTCTTCTACTCTACTACCTTTAAGAGGCAAATAATGTACTTCTTATTCAATCACATAACCCTTTGACATTGATATATATTATATTTGTACTGGTAAAAATGAAGCTACCTGACAGTGAATAACACTGTTAATATGTTAAAATGAGTTTTCCTTTTAAAAATTAGAAGATGAATGCAGTAACAGCAGATCTTTTTCCCAGCAGTCCCTTTCTTATGAAAGATGTATAAGTTACTAATGTTACTAATGATATTAATAAAGGCATTGTTCACTTCAGGTGCTTAGTAACACCTGTTTACCTGTTGTACCTTACTAAAACTTTGTGAAACAAGATTATGACCTAATATGACAAAAAGAGGAGAAAGGGATTTGAGCATTCCCTCTGATCCTGCAAATATTTTAACAGAGAGTGGGGGTTTTCGGAGAGACTTAAGGACAAGTCCCGCAAGGTAAGCGTCGCAGCAGCAGACTCACCTGTTTGAAGCAGAAGGGCATGGTGAGCACACTGACTCCAACGATGCTGTTCACCACGTTCATGATGAGGCCCGAGTTGGACGCAGTCATCTTTAATCTCCTAAGCGACGCTTCTTCCTCCTTCGGTAAGAAAATGTCAAGCAAAGCCGGACAGCAGCAAACTGCAGGCGAACGGAGGTATAGGAGTGATGGCAGAAACGGCAGCGCACAGCTGGAACCAAACTCATCCGCCGATTAATGACGTGGCGCTCTGAGAGGAAACACGGAAACAACAGAGCTTAACCCGCGACACACTTCCAGCCTGTCTTCTTTTCAAATGTTACAGTAAAACCGATTCACACCGCCGAGCTCAATGTTTACAATGCCACCGGATAAAAGTATTTTAAGTCACAGGTTGACCCGTTAGTAGTGGCACCACTGTAGTCTCATTAGCTCACCTTTCTCTTCCACTTCTGTTCCTCGCCCTCCGCCTCGCTGTCCTGTTTATGTTATCATTGGTAATTTTGTGACATTAAAGGTCAACTGTCGTCTTTTTGTGTATATAACCTGCGAGTTGATTAAAAAAGGCAGTAAGTCCACCAAGGCTGTTTTTCTAAACGCGTTTCCAGGAAGTACAGATGGCAGCCGAGGAGGTGAGTGAAGACAAGTCAGCCTGCTAGTTTCAGTACTGTGGAAATGCTTGGGCGCCCACTAGTGGTCACTTTGTTATTTTATTTTTTCTTTATT